>NC_090359.1:20761086-20948792 GCF_035084215.1 Heptranchias perlo | reverse complement strand
TCCTCCTATATCTAGCTCTCTCTCTCTCTCTCTCTCTCTCTCCTCCTATATCTCGCTCTCTCTCTCTCTCTCCTCCTATATCTAGCTCTCTCTCTCTCTCTCTCTCTCTCCTCCTATATCTAGCTCTCTCTCTCTCTCTCTCTCTCTCTCCTCCTATATCTCGCTCTCTCTCTCTCTCTCCTCCTATATCTCGCTCTCTCTCTCTCTCTCTCTCCTCCTATATCTAGCTCTCTCTCTCTCTCTCTCTCCTCCTATATCTCGCTCTCTCTCTCTCTCTCCTCCTATATCTCGCTCTCTCTCTCTCTCTCCTCCTATATCTCGCTCTCTCTCTCTCTCTCCTCCTATATCTAGCTCTCTCTCTCTCTCTCTCTCCTCCTATATCTAGCTCTCTCTCTCTCTCTCTCTCTCTCCTCCTATATCTCGCTCTCTCTCTCTCTCTCCTCCTATATCTCGCTCTCTCTCTCTCTCTCTCTCCTCCTATATCTAGCTCTCTCTCTCTCTCTCTCTCTCCTCCTATATCTAGCTCTCTCTCTCTCTCTCTCTCCTCCTATATCTAGCTCTCTCTCTCTCTCTCTCTCTCTCCTCCTATATCTAGCTCTCTCTCTCTCTCTCTCCTCCTATATCTAGCTCTCTCTCTCTCTCTCTCTCTCTCCTCCTATATCTCGCTCTCTCTCTCTCTCTCCTCCTATATCTAGCTCTCTCTCTCTCTCTCTCTCCTCCTATATCTAGCTCTCTCTCTCTCTCTCTCTCTCTCCTCCTATATCTAGCTCTCTCTCTCTCTCTCTCCTCCTATATCTAGCTCTCTCTCTCTCTCTCTCTCCTCCTATATCTCGCTCTCTCTCTCTCTCTCCTCCTATATCTCGCTCTCTCTCTCTCTCTCCTCCTATATCTCTCTCTCTCTCTCTCTCTCTCCTCCTATATCTCGCTCTCTCTCTCTCTCTCCTCCTATATCTCGCTCTCTCTCTCTCTCTCCTCCTATATCTCGCTCTCTCTCTCTCTCTCCTCCTATATCTCGCTCTCTCTCTCTCTCTCCTCCTATATCTCGCTCTCTCTCTCTCTCTCCTCCTATATCTCGCTCTCTCTCTCTCTCTCCTCCTATATCTCGCTCTCTCTCTCTCTCTCCTCCTATATCTCGCTCTCTCTCTCTCTCTCCTCCTATATCTCGCTCTCTCTCTCTCTCTCTCCTCCTATATCTCGCTCTCTCTCTCTCTCTCCTCCTATATCTCGCTCTCTCTCTCTCTCTCCTCCTATATCTCTCTCTCTCTCTCTCTCTCCTCCTATATCTAGCTCTCTCTCTCTCTCTCTCTCTCTCTCCTCCTATATCTAGCTCGCTCTCTCTCTCCCTCCTATATCTAGCTCTCTCTCTCTCTCTCTCTCTCTCCTCCTATATCTAGCTCGCTCTCTCTCTCTCTCTCCTCCTATATCTCTCTCTCTCTCTCTCTCTCCTCCTATATCTAGCTCTCTCTCTCTCTCTCTCTCTCTCTCCTCCTATATCTAGCTCGCTCTCTCTCTCCTCCTATATCTAGCTCTCTCTCTCTCTCTCTCTCTCTCCTCCTATATCTAGCTCGCTCTCTCTCTCTCTCTCCTCCTATATCTATCTAGCTCTCTCTCTCTCTCTCTCTCTCTCCTCCTATATCTAGCTCGCTCTCTCTCTCTCTCTCCTCCTATATCTCGCTCTCTCTCTCTCTCTCCTCCTATATCTCGCTCTCTCTCTCTCTCTCCTCCTATATCTAGCTCGCTCTCTCTCTCTCTCTCCTCCTATATCTAGCTCGCTCTCTCTCTCTCTCTCCTCCTATATCTCGCTCTCTCTCTCTCTCTCCTCCTATATCTAGCTCGCTCTCTCTCTCTCTCTCCTCCTATATCTAGCTCGCTCTCTCTCTCTCTCTCCTCCTATATCTCGCTCTCTCTCTCTCTCTCCTCCTATATCTAGCTCTCTCTCTCTCTCCTCCTATATCTAGCTCGCTCTCTCTCTCTCTCTCCTCCTATATCTATCTAGCTCTCTCTCTCTCTCCTCCTATATCTAGCTCGCTCTCTCTCTCTCTCTCCTCCTATATCTCGCTCTCTCTCTCTCTCTCCTCCTATATCTAGCTCGCTCTCTCTCTCTCTCTCTCTCTCCTCCTATATCTAGCTCTCTCTCTCTCTCCTCCTATATCTAGCTCGCTCTCTCTCTCTCTCCTCCTATATCTAGCTCGCTCTCTCTCTCTCTCTCTCTCTCCTCCTATATCTAGCTCTCTCTCTCTCTCCTCCTATATCTAGCTCGCTCTCTCTCTCTCTCTCCTCCTATATCTAGCTCGCTCTCTCTCTCTCTCTCCTCCTATATCTAGCTCGCTCTCTCTCTCTCTCTCCTCCTATATCTCGCTCTCTCTCTCTCTCTCCTCCTATATCTAGCTCGCTCGCTCTCTCTCTCTCCTCCTATATCTAGCTCTCTCTCTCTCTCTCCTCCTATATCTCGCTCTCTCTCTCTCCTCCTATATCTAGCTCGCTCTCTCTCTCTCCTCCTATATCTAGCTCTCTCTCTCTCTCTCTCTCTCTCTCCTCCTATATCTAGCTCTCTCTCTCTCTCTCTCTCTCTCTCCTCCTATATCTAGCTCGCTCTCTCTCTCTCTCTCCTCCTATATCTAGCTCTCTCTCTCTCTCTCTCTCTCTCTCCTCCTATATCTAGCTCGCTCTCTCTCTCTCTCTCCTCCTATATCTCGCTCTCTCTCTCTCCTCCTATATCTAGCGCTCTCTCTCTCTCTCTCTCCTCCTATATCTAGCTCGCTCGCTCTCTCTCTCTCCTCCTATATCTAGCTCTCTCTCTCTCTCTCCTCCTATATCTCGCTCTCTCTCTCTCCTCCTATATCTAGCTCGCTCTCTCTCTCTCCTCCTATATCTAGCTCTCTCTCTCTCTCTCTCTCTCTCTCCTCCTATATCTAGCTCTCTCTCTCTCTCTCTCTCTCTCTCCTCCTATATCTAGCTCGCTCTCTCTCTCTCTCTCCTCCTATATCTAGCTCGCTCTCTCTCTCTCCTCCTATATCTAGCTCTCTCTCTCTCTCTCTCTCTCTCTCCTCCTATATCTAGCTCGCTCTCTCTCTCTCCTCCTATATCTAGCGCTCTCTCTCTCTCTCTCTCCTCCTATATCTAGCTCGCTCTCTCTCTCCTCCTATATCTAGCTCTCTCTCTCTCTCTCTCTCTCTCTCCTCCTATATCTAGCTCGCTCTCTCTCTCTCCTCCTATATCTCGCTCTCTCGCTCTCTCTCTCCTCCTATATCTAGCTCTCTCTCTCTCTCTCTCTCTCCTCCTATATCTAGCGCTCTCTCTCTCTCTCCTCCCTATATCTAGCTCTCCTCTCTCTCTCTCTCTCTCTCACTCCTCTCTCTCCTCACTATATCCCTACTCGCTCGCTCTCTCTCCTCCTACTCTCTCCCCTCCTATATCACTCGCTCTCTCTCTCTCTCTCTCCTCCTATATCTCGCTCTCTCTCTCTCTCTCCTCCTATATCTCGCTCCTCTCTCTCTCTTCTCCTCCTATATCTCGCTCTCTCTCTCTCTCTCCTCCTATATCTCGCTCTCTCTCTCTCTCTCCTCCTATATCTCTCGCTCTCTCTCTCTCTCTCCTCCTATATCTCGCTCTCTCTCTCTCTCTCCTCCTATATCTCGCTCTCTCTCTCTCTCTCCTCCTATATCTCGCTCTCTCTCTCTCTCTCCTCCTATATCTCGCTCTCTCTCTCTCTCTCCTCCTATATCTCGCTCTCTCTCTCTCTCTCCTCCTATATCTCGCTCTCTCTCTCTCTCTCCTCCTATATCTCGCTCTCTCTCTCTCTCTGCTCCTATATCTCGCTCTCTCTCTCTCTCTCCTCCTATATCTCGCTCTCTCTCTCTCTCTCTCCTCCTATATCTCGCTCTCTCTCTCTCTCTCCTCCTATATCTCGCTCTCTCTCTCTCTCTCCTCCTATATCTCTCTCTCTCTCTCTCTCTCCTCCTATATCTCTCTCTCTCTCTCTCTCTCCTCCTATATCTCGCTCTCTCTCTCTCTCTCCTCCTATATCTCGCTCTCTCTCTCTCTCTCCTCCTATATCTCGCTCTCTCTCTCTCTCTCCTCCTATATCTCGCTCTCTCTCTCTCTCTCCTCCTATATCTCGCTCTCTCTCTCTCTCTCCTCCTATATCTCGCTCTCTCTCTCTCTCTCCTCCTATATCTCGCTCTCTCTCTCTCTCTCCTCCTATATCTCGCTCTCTCTCTCTCTCTCCTCCTATATCTCGCTCTCTCTCTCTCTCTCCTCCTATATCTCTCTCTCTCTCTCTCTCTCCTCCTATATCTCTCTCTCTCTCTCTCTCTCCTCCTATATCTAGCTCTCTCTCTCTCTCTCTCTCCTCCTATATCTAGCTCTCTCTCTCTCTCCTCCTATATCTAGCTCGCTCTCTCTCTCTCTCTCCTCCTATATCTATCTAGCTCTCTCTCTCTCTCCTCCTATATCTAGCTCGCTCTCTCTCTCTCTCTCCTCCTATATCTCGCTCTCTCTCTCTCTCTCCTCCTATATCTAGCTCGCTCTCTCTCTCTCTCTCTCTCTCCTCCTATATCTAGCTCTCTCTCTCTCTCCTCCTATATCTAGCTCGCTCTCTCTCTCTCTCTCCTCCTATATCTAGCTCGCTCTCTCTCTCTCTCTCCTCCTATATCTCGCTCTCTCTCTCTCCTCCTATATCTAGCTCTCTCTCTCTCTCTCCTCCTATATCTCGCTCTCTCTCTCTCCTCCTATATCTAGCTCGCTCTCTCTCTCTCCTCCTATATCTAGCTCGCTCTCTCTCTCTCTCTCCTCCTATATCTAGCTCGCTCTCTCTCTCTCCTCCTATATCTAGCGCTCTCTCTCTCTCTCTCTCCTCCTATATCTAGCTCGCTCTCTCTCTCCTCCTATATCTAGCTCTCTCTCTCTCTCTCTCTCTCTCCTCCTATATCTAGCTCTCTCTCTCTCCTCCTATATCTAGCTCTCTCTCTCTCTCTCTCTCCTCCTATATCTAGCTCTCTCTCTCTCTCTCTCCTATATCTAGCTCTCTCTCTCTCCTATATCTCGCTCTCTCTCTCTCTCTCTCCTCCTATATCTCGCTCTCTCTCTCTCTCTCTCTCTCTCCCCTCCTATATCTATCTCTCTCTCTCTCTCTCTCTCTTTCTTTCCCTCTCTGTGCGCCTATCGCTTTCTCAGTCCATCTTTAGCTCTTCAAATATTGCCATTCGGAAGCAATGGAACAGGGAGAAGGAACCTCGGTTTAACAAGTGGGCGTGTCTGAAGGAACGAGGAGGTAAAGTGTACTCGTGACACTTGGTGAGCACAACAACCACGTGGGTTACAAGGATGAGCAGATGTGTGCAGGAAATCTGGGGGATCTCATTGAAATGAAAATTTCAAACAAAATTACATCAGATGTTGCGGATAATTGGGAAAAGTGTGTAAATCCGAGCGAGGAGAGTATTGCACAGTATCTACAACACAGGAGCAGGCCATTCGGCCCTTCTGGTCTATCCCGGTGTTTATGCCCCAATGCCAACCTCACCCTGTCAGCATGCCCTTCCATTTCTTTCTCCCCTTAGCTTCCCCTTACAAGAGTGAAAATGGAAACAGAACGACAGGTAGCTCATCCATCCCCCGAGGCACAACCTTCGAACACTGGGGGGAATAGAAATTATACCGGGAATCACTCCTAATGACAGGAACGAAGTTTGGGGAGGGCAGATAAGCACATGAGGGAGAAAGGAATAGAAGGATATGCTGATAGGCTGAGATGAAGTAAGGGTGGGAGGAGGCTCGTGTGGAGCATAAACACCGGGATAGACCCATTGGGCCGAATGGCCTGTTTCTGCGCTGCAGTTTCGACGTAACTCAGTGAAATGGTTTGGGACACTGCATTGTACAAGAAAGAAAAGGGCGCTTGATACAGGCAGTCTCTGAACACCTACATCCTGGTTTGACATGTCCCAGTAGGGTCGTTCACCAAACGACATCACTTCCCACATGACAATCCCATAACTCCACACGTCACTGGCGGTGGTGAATTTGCGGAAAGCAATGGCTTCCGGAGAGGTCCATCGGATCGGGATCTTTCCACCCTGTGTCCAAAATAAAAAGGGGGGAAATTGTTAATCTTTAAATATATTTTAAAAAACCGGAACGCAAATGATACCAGTGATAAATCCAACTGTTTCTGAACGAACAAACTCTCTTTTTCCTTAACGTACAATACGTTTCCACTTTGGAATACTCCAGAATGGACATTGGCCATTTTCCTCCGCTATTCAAAATGGCCGCCAGGCTATTTGAATCCCAAAATGGTCTGTTGGGAATTAAACACACTGGGAAAACAAGGGGATCAGAGGATGGCCAACGGGACTATAATACAAGCCCACAAGCTAGATCTCGCACCAAATCCCGTTCACCCACCACCCCCTCCGTGTTCGCTGAACGACATTGGCTCCCGGTCCAGCAACGCCTCGATTTAAAAATTCTCAACCCTGTTTTCAAATCCCTCCATGGCCTCGCCCCCTCTCCCTATCTCTGTAGCCTCCTCCAGCTCCTACAACCTTCAAAGATCTCTGCGCTCCTCCAATTCTGGCCTCTTGCGCATCCCCCGATTTTCGTCGCTCCACCATTGGCGGCCCTGCCTTCAGCTGCCTGGGCCCTAAGCTCTGGAATTCCCTCCCTAAACCTCTCCGCCTCTCTCTCCTCCTTTAAGACGCTCCTTAAAACCTGCCTCTTTGACCGAGCTTTTGGTCACCTGTCCTAATATCTCCTTATGTGACTCGGTGTTAAATTTCGTCTGATAATCACTCCTGTTAAGGACCTTGGGACTTCTACTACATGAAAGGCGCTATATAAATGCAAGTTATTGTTGAAGGCGGCCCTTGAGCCCATCCTTTCAGATTACCAGCCCTAATGTCTCCCCATTAACGCATTGGCTGGTTCTTGTGAGTTCACTGTCCCTCCCCTCAGCCCCCCTGCCCCGCCGTTCCTGGCAGCTGTTGGTCACCCTCCGTGCAAATACTTCCTGGCGTCTAAACGATGGGCAAGGAGGACATGATTACTCTAAGCGTAGGTGAGTCGCCTCTCACTGTAGGAATAAAAAAAAAGGCCCACAGGCCCCCAAAACCCTCTTGCAAGATCAACCCCACCTTCTCACCGCATCCATCCCTCAACCCCCGCCTTCCGGCCGCGTCCCTCAACCCCCGCCTTCCGGCCGCGTCCCTCAACCCCCGCCTTCCGGCCGCGTCCCCATATCCCTCAACCCTACCTATCCCTCAATCCCACCATCTCCCTCAATCACTTTTCTCTCCAGAAACGCCCCTAATTGACTCTCGAGCCCATTTACACTGTGCGTTTCAATTTCCTTCCCTGGTAACTCGTTGCCTTTCACTTGCGTCACAAAGAACCCTCCTCCCTCCCTAATCTTTAACTTGTCTACTCTGGGATTTGAACCACAGTTCAACTTGGTCCATTCCTATGATTGGGTGATCAAAACTGTACTCAGTGCACCAGCTGGGTCCTGACCCTGAGATGGCCTCCAGCCCCATGTCCTCTCCATCACCAAGACCGCCTCCTTCCATCTCCATAACATCGCCTGTCTCCGCTCCGCCTCAGCTTATCTACTGCTGAAACCCTCGTCCATGACTTTGTCACGTCCAGACTTGATTAATCCAATGCTCTCCTGGCCGGCCTTCCACCTTCCGTAAGCTTCAGCTCATCCAAAACTCTGCAGCCTCGTATCCTAACTTGCACTAAGTCCCGTTCACCCATCACCCCCTGTGCTCGCTGACCGACATTGACTCCTGGTCCAACAACGCCAATTTTAAAATTTTCATCCTTGGGTTCAAATCCTTCCATGGCCTTGACCCCTCCCTACCTCCGTAACCTTCTCCAGCCCGACAACCCTCCGAGATCTCTGCGCTCCTCCAATTCTGGCCTCTGGCGGATCCCCGATTTTCATCGCTCCACCATTGGCGGCCGTGCCTTCAGTTGCCTAGGCCCTAAGCTCTGGAATTCCCTCCCTAAACCTCTCCGCCTCTCTCTCTCCTCCTTTAAGACGCTCCTTAAAACTTACCTCTTTGACCAAGCTTTTGGTCACCTGTCCTAATATCTCCTTACGTGGCTCGGCGTCAAATTTTGTCTGATTACGCTCCTGTGAAGCGCCTCGGGATGTTAAAGGCGCTATATAAATGCAAGCTGATGCTGTTGACCAACTCCTGATACAACACCAATCCAACCTCTTCGAGTTTGCTCATAGAGATGGATCCTTACCAAGGAGCTGGTGTAGGTGGGGTCCGAGGAGTTCTCCTCCAGGAAACGAGACAGGCCGAAGTCAGACACCTTGCACACGAGGTTACTGTTCACCAGGATGTTACGGGCCGCCAAGTCACGGTGGACGTAGCTCATGTCCGAGAGGTACTTCATCCCCGAGGCAATACCTCGCAACATCCCCACCAGCTGGATCGGGGTGAACTGCCCATCATTTTGCTGTGGGAGAACATAGAGAAAGAAACAATTACAGGGCAAACCAACACCAAGGGTCAGAGCTAGGAACGGGAGGAGGCCATTCAGCCCCTCGAGCCTGTTCTGCCATCCAACGAGATCGTGGGCCGATCCGTATCCTAACTCCATCTGCCAGCCTTAGTTCCGTAACCCTTAATACCCTTGCTGAACCAAAAAATCTCAGTGGCTCTCTCTCTCTCTCTCTCTCTCTCTCTCGCTCGCCTCTGAGTCAGAAGGTCGTGGGTTCGAGTCCCACTCCAGAGCCTTGAACCCACAATCCAGTGCGGCACTGAGATGAGACGTTAAACCGAGGGCCCCGTCATCTCCTCTCAGGTGGACGTCAAAGATCCCACGGCCACTATTCCAATCAGAGCAGGAGTGTCCTGGGGCCAATATTTATCCCTCAACCAACATCACTAAAACAGAACAGCTGGCCATTTATCACATTGCTGTTCGTGGGATCTTGCTGTGTGGAAATTGGCTGCCATGTTTCCTACGTTACAAGTGACAACACTTCAAAAAGTACTTCATTGGCGGTGAAGTGCCTTGAGACACCCTGAAGATGTGAAAGGTGCTATATAAATGCAAATCTTTCCTTTGCTTTAGTTTTCTGTCTGTAACGACTTGCGGACAGAAAATCTCTGTCGGAACAACAGAATTTAACACTTAGCATCTTATCATTTCCACAGAACATCCAATGATCAATGGATTCCTTCAAAAGTGCAGTCACTCTTCTTACGTAGGCAAACTTTTTACAATATTATATTATTTAAACCACTTGAGTGTTCATGCAGAGCACGGGGTAACAGTCAATGTGTTTTAGTGATGTCAGTTAAAGGAGGAATATTGGGCCCAGGACAATGGGGAGAACCCACCTGCTCTTCTTCGAAACAATGTCCGTGGGATTTTTTTACGTCCGCCTGAGAGGGGCAGACGGGGCCCTCGGTTTAACGTCTCACCCGAAAGACGGCACCTCCGACAGCGCAGCGCTCCCTCAGTACCGGCGCCGGGGAGTGTCGGCCTGGATGACGTGCTCGAGGAGTGGGGAACTCGAACCCACGACCTTCTGGCTCGGAGGCGGGAGAGAGAGAGAGAGAGAGAGCGAGCAGCTCCCCACCGAGCCTAGACACGTGGAAAATTCCGGGCCGCTGTGCGGCGGCCGGCAGGCAGGGCAGAGTCAGCCGTGGGTCACCGGGACCGGTGGCTGCCTCGGGGGCCTGTCCGAGACCGGGGCCTCGGCTCACGGGCGGCTCGGTTCGGCAAATTCAAAGCCCGGCGCAGAACCGAACCGACAGACCGGGGATGGCTTAAATCACTGGGGTCTGGGCCGAGATACTCCAATAAAAGAAGCAAGGCTGTTAAAAAAAGCATACTGGATCCTCGGCTTTAGGTATAGGAAGTTATGCTAAACCTTTACAAAAACACTGGTTAGGCCTCAGCTGGAGGATTGTGTCCAATTCTGGGCACCGCACTTTAGGAAGGACGTCAAGGCCTTGGAGAGGGTGCGGAGGAGATTTACTAGAATGGTACCAGGGATGAGGGACTTCAGTTATGTGGAGAGACTGGAGAAGCTGGGCTTGTTCTCCTTAGAGCAGAGAAGGTTACGGGGAGATTTAATAGAGGCGTTCAAAATCATGAGGGGTTTTGAAAGAGTAAATAAGGAGAAACTGTTTCCAGTTGCAGAAGGGTCGGTAACCAGAGGACACAGATTTAAGGCGATCGGCAAAAGAACCAGAGGCGAGATGAGGAAACATTTTTTTAACGCAGCAATTTATGATCTGGAACGCGCTGCCTGAAAGGGCGGTGGAAGCAGATTCAATAGTAACTTTCAAAAGGAATTTGCATAAATACTTGAAGGGGAAAAAATTACAGGGCGATGGGGAAAAGAGAGGGGGAGTGGGACTAATTGGATTGCTCTTTCAAGGTGCCGGCACAGGCACGATGGGCCGAATGGCCTCCTCCTGAGCTGTACCTACTATGATAAGAAGTAGTCAAGTTGGGGGGAGGGTGGGATTGCTCTAACGGGACACGCTGATCTCCGTGTGACCCCACCTTCCCCCCCACCCCGCCGTTTATTTTACTTGGTGCCACCACTGCCATTGGAAGTCGGAAAGCCACAAATCCTGTTGGTGGGAATCCAGCTCCGCACTTTCGGACTGATCCGTGCAGGAGTCCACCCAACGATCCGGAGGGTTTCAGCACTCGCTCAAACACAAGGCAGCCCAAGTGTTGGCCAAGCATTCAGGAATCCCAACCTTCCTTGCAAACTCTGCGAGAGTCAGGAGTGTGATGGAATACTCTCCACTTGCCTGGATGAGTGCAGCTCCAACAACACTCAAGAAGCTCGACACCATCCAGGACAAAGCTGCCCGCTTGATTGGCACCCCATCCACCACCCTAAACATTCACTCCCTTCACCACCGACGCACTGTGGCTGCAGTGTGTACCATCCACAGGATGCACTGCAGCAACTCGCCAAGGCTTCTTCGACAGCGCCTCCCAAACCCGCGACCTCTACCACCTAGAAGGACAAGGGCAGCAGGCACATGGGAACAACACCACCTGCACGTTCCCCTCCAAGTCACACACCATCCCGACTTGGAAATATATCGGCTGTTCCTTCATCGTCGCTGGGTCAAAATCCTGGAACTCCCTTCCTAACAGCACTGTGGGAGAACCTTCACCACACGGACTGCAGCGGTTCAAGAAGGCGGCTCACCACCACCTTCTCAAGGGGCAATTAGGGATGGGCAATAAATGCCGGCCTTGCCAGCGACGCCCACATCCCATGAACGAATAAAAAAAAGTGACTGGCCCTCCCAACCCTGGAGAACAAGAGTGAGATTAAGCCCCAAATTTTGATCCATGGTTGGCCACCTATCAACTAACTCCCACCCTCCAAACCCAACACACATTCTGCAGCACTGGCTGGAACGAAGATGCAGAAGGCTCCCACTCCAAATCGGTCACGGCTGGCCGTCAATTCTCTGGGGAACCCCCTTCCCGTGGGACGTCGCCAAAGTCAAACTCACCCGCAAGAAGGAGTCGAGCGCTCCGTTCTCCATGAACTCTGTGATGATCATGACCGGGCAACTGTTGGTGACCACGCCCTCCAAGTGGATGATGTTGGGGTGGTCAAACTGCCCCATGATGCTCGCCTCACTCAGGAAGTCCCTTCTCTGCTTGTCCGTGTAGCCGCCCTTCAGTGTCTTAATTGCGGCGTAGATCTCTCTCTTCCCCGGCACCTTCAGACGCCCACGGCACACTTCACCGAACTCGCCTGTAACAACAACAACAACAACTTGCATTTATATAGCGCCTTTAACGTAGTAAAACGTCCCCAAGGCGCTTCACAGGAGTAGTTCTCAAACAAAGTTTGAAACCGAGCCACATTAGGAGATATTAAGGCAGTTGACCAGGAGCTCGGTCAAAGAGGTAGCTTTTAAGGAAATTGGTGAAACCACAATGACCTTGCCTCAGTGCTACCTCATCACCTTCTCCCATCGAATCATGCAGCAGAGAAGGAGGCCATTCTGCCCATCGTGCCTGTGCCGGCTCTTTGAAAGAGCTATCCAATTAGTCTCTTTCCCCATAGCCCTGTAAATTTTTCTCCTTTCAAGTATTTATCCAATTCCCCTTAGAAAGTTACTATTGAATCTGCTTCCACCGCCCTTTCAGGCAGCGCGTTCCAGATCAGAACAACTCGCTGCGTAGAATAAATTTCTCCTCATCTCCTCCTCTGGTTCTTTTGCCAATTATCTTAAATCCGTGTCCTCTGGTTACCGACCCTCCTGCCTCTGGAAACAGTTTCTCCTTATTTACTCTATCAAAACCCTTCATGATTTTGAACACTTCCATCAAATCTCCCCTTAACCTTCTCTGCTCTAAGGAGAACAATCCCAGCTTCTCCAGTCTCTCCACATAACTGAAGACCCTCATCCCTGGTACCATTCTGGTAAATCTCCTCCGCACCCTCTCCAAGGCCTTGACATCCTTCCTAAAGTGCGGTGCCCAGAATTGGACACAATCCTCCAGCTGAGGCCTAACCGCTGATTTATAAAGGTTTAGCATAACGTCCTTGCTTCTCCCACAGGCTATTCATATATTAATCAGATCTCCCGTGGCAACGCATACAAAGAGTCAAAACCAAGTGTAGTCTTCAGGTGGAGTGGGCCGAGTGGGCAGAGGAGATAAGTGTGATTCAGTTCTCATTTTGAAGTCATACATTCTGTCCTTATTTTTATGTAACACTTCGATTTGATATTATTCATAATTATGCTTCTATGATTCCAGGGATGAGGGACTTTAGTTACGTGGACAGACTGGAGAAGCTGGGGTTGTTCTCCTTGGAACAGAGAAGGTTGCGAGGAGATTTGATAGAAGTATTCAAAATCATGAAGGGTCCAGACAGAGTAGATAGAGAGAAACTGTTCCCATTGGCGGAAGGGTCAAGAACCAGAGGGCATAGATTTAAGGTGATTGGCAAAAGAACCAAAGGGGACATGAGGAAAAACTTTTTTTTAAAAAACACAGCGAGTGGTTAGGATCTGGAATGCACTGCCCGAGGGGGTGCTGGAGGCAGATTCAATCATGGCCTTCAAAAGGGAATTGGATAAGTACTTGAAAGGAAAAAAAATGTGCGGGGCTACGGGGAAAGAGCAGGGGGAGCGGGTCGAGCTGGATTGCTCTTGCAGAGAGCCAGCCCGGACTCGATGGGCCGAATGGCCTCCTTCCGTGCTGTAACCTTTCTGTGGTTCTATGAAGTAGCAAATCTTATGGCATTTTGGGGAAGCATTGAAGGAGAGTTGGTTGGAGTGTGGGAGTCTCTCCGAAGGGCAGACCAAGGAGCCGGGAGAGGCAATCTTAGGAGCTATCACTCAAAAATCTCAGAGCTAGTGCACAGGTACAGAAAAATAACTAAGGCGGCCAATGGAATGTTGGCCTGAAGACAGGAATGCAAAGGGGTGGAAGTGATGCTACAGTTATATAAAGCTCTGGTTCGACCCCCATCTGGAGCACTGCGTTCAGTTCTGGGCACCGCACCTCAGGAAGGATATATTGGCCTTGGAGGGGGTGCAGCGCAGATTCACTGGAATGATACCGGGGCTAAAAGGGTTAAATTATGAGGCCAGGCTGCACAGACTAGCCTTGTATTCCCTCGAGTGTAGAAGATTGAGGGGTGATCTAATTGAGGTTTATTAAAGGATTTGAGAGGGTCGATAGAGAGAAACTATTTCCTCTGGTGGGGGGAGTCCAGAACAAGGGGGGCATAACCTTAAAATTAGAGCCAGGCCGTTCAGGGGTGATGTCAGGAAGCACTTCTTCACACAAAGGGGGAGTGGAAATCTGGAACTCTCTCCCCCGAAAAGCTGTTGAGGCCGGGGGTCAATTGGAAATCTCAAAACTGAGATTGATATATTTTCGTTAGGCGAGGGGATTAAGGGTTCCAGAACCAAGGCGGGTAGATGGAGTTAAGATACAGATCAGCCCATGACCTAATTGAATGGCGGCACAGGCTCGAGGGGCTGAATGGCCTGTTCCTCTGTTTCCATGTACAGTGCCACCACTGGTGGGAGGGTGTAATTACAGCGTGATGAGTTTACATAGGCAATTTCCAGTCTAAATGTGGACAAAGGAATTTATAATGGTGAAAGTTGTCACAAAATAGTGTGACAACAGGAAGTAAGGTTTTGTAGACAGGAAGTGCATGCAGATACAAGTTTTTTTTAATACATTAGAGATAACCGAGGTAAAGTCCTTGTGTGTGTTCACGCAGGGCCTGGGTTAACATGGGAAATCAGAATCCAGTCTACGTCACAATTAGAGGCACATACGTGACCGACTACACAGGTCATACACAGACACACATGAACGAGTGCAGGTCAAACACGCGTGTACCCGACACTCTCCCACACACGTAACCCAGTCCGTGTCTTTCTTTCGCGCCCAAGGGCGTGATCCAGTTCAAGTCACACACGCGTGTGCATAGCATGATCCGGGTCTCTCTCACAATCCTCCCCGCCCCCACCCCGATCACAGGAACACTTGAAACAATGGGTCCACTCTGGACGGGCCTCGACCCACCTGCTCCGATAACTTCTTCAATCTTCACGTAGGACACATCAATCTCCTTGGCAAATTCTCGGACAGCCTCATTGGGGTCCTCGTAGGTGAAGGGGTCAATGTAGACTTTAACTCCTGGAGTAACTACAGAGTAACGCAGACTGGTTACCGAGAGTGAACCCTAAAAGCAATACATTGTTTTTGCTTCCAAAAATTCCCCCCCGCCCAACCCACCACTTTGAGACGAGGCCTACGACATCAGTTGGAGGCTTGCTATTGGCCTCACCTCCCCGTTCCTCAATCGCCTTCTCTTTCAGAACGCATCCAATCGTCTCGGGGAACAACACCTCATCTCGTCTCCGGCCGCAACGTCGAGTTTCGACCTGAAACCACCGCTCCCGTTTTCTCTCGGACGGCGGGTGCTAGCGATGGGAGGGTGGCTGCCCCACTGCCACTGGGAACGGAGGGGGAAGGTGGGCCGGGGATGCCCTCTCGGAACACGGCCGGCTGGACGGACCGTACCCCTGGGGTCTACCTGCTTTTGTCTCCCCACCCCACAATCCCCCCCGGCCTCCTCCTCTTTGCCAGATTTTCCATCCTTCCCTCCCGCTCCGCTGTAACCGTCCACACCTCCCCTGGACCTTTGTTTCTTATCTCGTCTTGTCACCACCTTCTCACCTTGCACCATCATCCCTTTCGTTGTTTAATCTCTCCTGCCCCCTGTCCCTATCTCCGACCTCTCCCGTTTGTTCTTTCCCTGGCTCCGCACTTGCTTTAAAGCTATGCATCTCTATCACGGTAGGTACAGCACAGGAGGTGGCCATTCGGTCCATCGTGCCTGTGCTGGATCTTTGAAAGAGCTATCCAATTAGTCCCACTCTTTCCCCATAGCCCTGTAAATGTTTTCCCTTCAGTATTTATCCAATTCTCTTTTGAAAGTTACTATTGAATCTGCTTCCACCGCCCAGTCCAGTCTTAAAAATGTTTCCTCATATCTCCTCTGCCGATCTAAATCTGTGTCCTCTGGTTACCGACCCTCCTGCCACTGGAAACAGTTTCTCCTTATTTGCTCTATCAAAACCCTTCATGATTTTGAACATCTCTATCAAATCTCCCCTTAACCTTCTCTGCTCTAAGGAGAACAATCCCAGCTTCTCCAGTCTCTCCACATGACTGAAGTCCCTCATCTTCCAGTTCTGACGAAAGGTCATCGACCTGAAACGTTAACTCTGTTTCTCTCTCCACAGATGCTGCCCGACCTGCTGACTGTTTTCCGGCATTTTCTGTTCACGTAGCTGACCGTCTCTCGAACCCCACATGGTCCGCTCCAATGACCTTCCCCGGAAACCCGGTTCCCCAACTCTCACTACCCTTCGGGTGAAAACAAAACCTCCTTCACCCTTCCTTCTGGCTAACTGCCTCGTTGTTAATTTGCGTCACTAAAGCAAAGCACTGGGAATCTGAATTAAAACAAACAAGAATATCCCCCCTTCTGTCCCTGCCTCTGGACTTGCTTGTAAGCTCGAACTTCTACCAGTTCTGACGAAAGGTCATCGACCTGAAACCTTAACTCTCTCTCTCTCTCTCTCCACAGATGCTGCCCGGCCTACCGAGTGCTTACTGGGCACCTGTTTTGATTTTTAAATTTGCGTCCTCTGGAATTTGAACCCATCGCCAGGATGACCAAACTATTTGCCCTTGGTGGGGGGCGGGGTGCTGCGTAGATTCGGACCATGGCGCCTGGGGGAGGCCCGGATAACGTTTAAACCCAGATCCCCATTGGTTCACGCGGCCTCCCAAGTTGCTGATATTAACAGATCTCGCTGTTCTGATCTGGGATTTATCGACCATCGAGGCCCAGGGTTGCCAACTCTGGTTGGGCCTATTCCTGGAGGTTTCATCACTTGACATAGAAACATACAAAATAGGAGCAAGAGTAGGCCATTCGGCCCTTCTCCGCCATTCAAAATGATCACGGCTGATCGTCTAACTCAGTACCCTGCTCCCGCTTTTTCCCCATATCCCTTGATCCCTTTAGCATTAAGAAATATATCTATCTCCTTCTTGAATACATCTAATGACTTGGCCTCCACTGCCTTCTGTGGTAGAGAATTCCACAGGTTCACCACCCTCTGAGTGAAGACATTTCTCCTCATCTCGGTTCTAAATGGCAGACCCCGTATCCAGAGACTGTGACCCCTTGACATCCTGCCACTCTCCTGCCATTGGCCGCCCGACACGTCCAACCTCGCCGGGCCCCACCTTCATTACCCAATTGGATGATTCCTCGCCTTCAGTCAAACAGTCCTCCCCCCTCCCCCCCAATAATTTTATAACTAATAAACAAAGAAAACATTTTTTTAAAGACGATTTTTCTCCTGGGTGTTGCTCGCAGCAGTTTCTTGGAGATTAATCTTCAATTCCTGGAGACTCCAGGTCAATCCTGGAGGGTTGGCGACCCTATGCATGAGGTGACTGCACTAAATAGTCCTTCCCAAACCTCCAGTGCCATGAAATCCAAAAAAAGGACCAACCGGTGAGTAAGAACTAGAAACATAAAGAAGGCCTCAGTCACCATGGGCCAGATCACCAGAGGTCAGAGGTGGCCCATGGACTTCAGTCCAGACAAACCTCGACCAACCATCCTGGAGGGTTGGCGACCCTGGTTTCATTGGTCAGAACATTGAATACAGGAGTTGGGATGTCTTGTTGAAGTTGTACAAGACATTAGTAAGGCCACACTTGGAATACTGTGTACAGTTCTGGTCACCCTATTATAGAAAGGATATTATTAAACTAGAAAGAGTGCAGAAAAGATTTACTAGGATGCTACCGGGACTTGATGGTTTGACTTACAGGGAGAGGTTAGACAGACTGAGACTTTTTTCCCTGGAGAGTAGGAGGTTAAGGGGTGATCTTATAGAAGTCTATAAAATAATGAGGGGCATAGATAAGGTAGATAGTCAAAATCTTTTCCCAAAGGTAGGGGAGTCTATAACGAGGGGGCATAGATTTAAGGTGAGAGGGGAGAGATACAAAAGGGTCCAGAGGGGCAATTTTTTCACTCAAAGGGTGGTGAGTGTCTGGAACGAGCTGCCAGAGGCAGTAGTAGAGGTGGGTACAATTTTGTCTTTTAAAAAGCATTTGGACAGTTACATGGGTAAGATGGGTATAGAGGGATATGGGCCAAGTGCAGGCAATTGGGACTAGCTTAGTGGGAGAAACTGGGCGACATGGACATGTTGGGCCGAAGGGCCTGTTTCCATGTTGTAACTTCTATGATTCTATATGATTCTATGAACCAGGATGAACAATTCTTCGCCTCAATCAATTTACTCCTGCTCCTTTCACGGTTTTAGAAACCTCGGCCGATGGCGGGGTAGGGGGAGGGCGGGAGAGGGTTCCAGACTTACCGATATTCGGGGGCAGCTTCTCGGAATAGTCCGGGTCTCGTTTGCGTTGCTTCCTGTGGGGGGGGGGGGAAAAAAAAAGAAACGGGTGAGGGGTTAATCGCGGGCCGCTGCCTCGCCCACGGGGCCGAGAGTTTGACCGAGACCCACGGACAACAGAACGACCGTCCTTACCGAAAGCAAATGAGTCCCACGGAGTGGAGACAGAGGATAGTTTGGGGCATGGCGGGGGGGGGAAAGAGACCCGGTCAGAGAGGGCGGGGCACGGAGTGGGCCCCGGGACAGAGGGGGGCGGGGCGCGGGGGGCCCCGGGACAGTGGTGGGGTGGGGCCCTGGGGCCCCGGTACTTATTGGGAGCGTTTACCCAATGTTACACTAGCACCTATCTGACCCAGGCCCTAATAAATTGGACCATGAAAACCCCTGTACAGAAGGATGCCAGCCGGCCCACAGTGGGTAAACTGGCCCCAATTGGGGCCAATCCCATCTCCCTACTCCTTGACTGTTAATGTCAACCTTAAAGTGTACTTATCTAAGTCCCTCTTAAAAAGCCTTGACCAACATGGCGTCAATAGGCACGTGCAGTAAAGCTATCCCATATACTAATCTGCATGGTGTAATCCCAAAGCCCCTTCCCCCTTTTAGTTACTACTCCCGAGCGGGAGGGAGGGAGGGAGGGTGGGTGGGTGGGGGCCCCCCGAGCGAGCTGCCCCACTCGGCCGCCTCCCAAATCCTGCCAGAACCCGGAGATGAACGGCGCGCTCGGCTTTACCTGAGACAGACGACGGCGATCACCACCGCCACCAGGAGGACGACGGCGGCCGAGATGGAGCTGGTGATCAGCAGGAGCTCCTCGCGGCGACTCGCGGTATCTGCAACGACAAGAGGCGGGGCACACGGGTCAGCTCTACGCGGCCTCCAGCCCGATTCCCCACCCAACCCAAAATAAAAATGTCGGACGGGCGAAATTTTCATGGTGCTTTTTTTTCTGCGAGACACGGTAGAGCGAGAGGTTTTGGGGAGGGATTAAACGTGTTGACTATTTGAGTGAGATGTTGGTGGTTTGACTGGCGCTTGGAGCAATTTGAGTTTAAGGGTAAAAGGAAAGAGTTTCCGACCTCAGGACGCCCCAAAGTGCTTCACAGCCCGTGAATTAATTCCGAAGCGCAGTCACCTTCATTATGTAGCCAAATGTGGCAGCCATTTTTTTGTGCACAGCGAGATCCCACAAAGAGCGGTCAATCCCGCTTTTGATGGCGTCGGTTGAGGGATAAAGATTGGCTCTTCTTCGAAACAGTGGCTTCTACGTCCACCCGAGAGGCCGGGCTCGGCCCTCAGTTTAACGCCTCATCCGAAAGACGGCGCCTCCCTCAGTGCTGGCACCAGGAGTGTTTGTGGGTCTCATCAGTTGGACACGTGCTTCCAAAACTTGGGACTCGTGTCGGCCACGGCTCAGCGGGTCGCACTCTCTCGCCTCCGAGTCAGAAGGTCGCGGGTTCAAGCCCCACTCCAGAGGCTCGAGCACAAAAATCTAGGCCGACGCTCCCAGTGCCAGCACTGAGGGAGCGCTGCACCGTCTTTCGGGTGAGACGTTAAACCGAGGGCCCCGTCTGCCCCTCTCAGGTGGACGTAAAAGATCCCGCGGCCACTACTTCGAAGAGGAGCAGGCTGGGGGGGGGGGTGGGGGAGTTCTCCCCGGTGTGCTGGCCCAATTTTTATCCCTCAACCAACATCATCGCAACAGATGATCTGGTCGTTTATGCCATTGCCGTTGGTGGGATCTTGCTGTGCGCAAATTGGCGTTTTCTTACATTGTAACAGTGACTACTCCTCACAAGTATTGGCTGTGAAGGACTTTGGGACGTCCTGAGGGCGTAAAAGGTGCACAAGAAAAGCAAGTTCGTTCTTTCTTAAATGACCCGTGGGATATCGCAGGGAATCGTGGAGATAGACCAGCAACACGTAACTAACAGTTGGAACTCGAGCTCCAGGAGAGTTCCTTTCATTTGCTTTATTTGGGCTGTCACATCAAGTGAAGAAGCAATGTTTCGATTTGAAGCTCACTGTGGGATTCCTTTTTGAAAAACAGGCCGTTTGAAGTTGTCTTCTTTGATCTGGCAAATTTGGATTCAAACCCCACCGCCCTCCGCAAATAAATCCCTCCCATGCCACTCAAGACGGCCCAAGGGCCTTGAAGGTTAGGGTTGCCAAATCCAGTTGGATTCATTCCCAGTTGGAGGCCCCCACCTCAGCTCATCTGCTGCTAAATCCCTCATCCCTGCCTTGGTTATCTCCAGACTTGACTATTCCAACGCTCTTCCTGGCCGGCCTCCCATCCTCAGTGAACTTGAGCTCGTCCAAAAACTCTGCTGCCCCGTATCCTAACTCTCACCCATCACCTGTTGACCTTCATTGGCTCCCGGTCCGGGAACGCCTCGATTTTAAAATTCTCATCCTCATGTTCAAATCCCTCCATGGGCCTCGCCCCCTCTCCCTATCTCTGTGACCTCCTCCAGCCCTTACAACCCTCCGAGATCTCTGCGCTCCTCCAATTCTGGCCTCTTGCGCATCCTCTGATTTTAGATCGCTCCACCATTGGCGGCCGTGCCTTCAGCCGCCTAGGCCCCAAAGCTCTGGAATTCCCTCCCTAAACCTCTCCGCCTCTCTCTCCTCCTTTTAAGACCCTCCTTAAAACCTCCCTCTTTGACCAAGCTTTTGGTCACCTGTCCTAATATCTCCTTATGTGGCTCGGTGTCAAATTTTGTTTGATAATCGCTCCTGTGAAGCTCCTTGGGGACATTTTGCTTTGTTAAATTCCCGTTATTGTTGTCGACTGGGAGCGAGAGATCAATACTTCTATAACTAATAAACAAAAGTATTCCAAGAAAATTTTTAAAAACACTTTTTTCTTTTAAGATAAATGATTTTTCTCCCGGGTGTTTTGCACGTAACGGTGTCCTGGAGGTTATTTTTTTAATTCCTGGAGACTCCAGGGACAATCCTGGAGGGTTGGCAAGTTAGCCCGTTAACCATTACGGGCCTACGTCGAAGAGCAAAGCCTGGGGCTTTACTGTACCTCCACTCAGAGTCCAGAAGTCATTCTTGCGGCTGAACGAGCCGTAGCCCGACTCAGTCCTGGCCCGGACCTGGACCACGTACACGACTCCGCTCTTCAGGCCTTCAATCGACAGGGAATTTGTGGGGCTAGTGATGTACGAGGCACTGGTTTCATTCATATCCTGCGGAAGGCCAAAGAACGAAAGGATCAGGTCGATGGAATCCAACAGAAAACATTTATTCTACAAACCGATTTGCCCCCTCCAAACGTTAAAGACTTGTATTAATACCCCTCCCTTATCGCATCACTCAAATATCTCCAAGGTGTCGATGAAAGCAAAGGATTGTTGTTATGTCAGGAAATGCGGCAGCCATTTTGTGCACAGCAAAGTCCCACCAGCAGCAATGAGATAAATGGCCAATTAATCTGTTTTTAGCGATGATAAATATTGGGCACGACACCGGGGAGAACTTGGGATCTTTTTCATCCACCCGAGAGGGCAAATGAGGCCTCGGTTTAACGTCTCATCCGAAAGGCGGCACCTCCGACAGTGCAGCGCTCCCTCAGTGCCGGCCCTGGGGAGTGTCGGCCTGGATTATGGGCTCAAGTCTCTGGAGTGGGGCTCGAATCCACGACCTTCTGACTCCCGAGCCCTCAGCCGCGCACAGGCCGCGGCCCGCGCCCACCCGCGCACAGGCTGCGGCCTACGCCCACTCAAACCACCATCAAACCATTGCAGATTAAAAGTGTTGCCAATGGCGACTCCATTTGCTCTGCGTCCCTTCCCGGCCCGCTCACCTTCTCATAGTACTTGATGTCGTAGTCCAGGACCTGGCTGCGGACTGACGTTGGGACCGGCCACTGCAGGGCGATGCTGTTCCTGGTGACTGTGGTCTGGCGGACGGTGTCGATGAAGAAGGGACTCGCTGAAAAAAATGGTAAACATCAGAATTCCTCCGTCAAAGACAGGCCCCGACATTCGAACAGGGAGATGAAGAGAAGACTCGCATCCGTAAGCGATCGCCTCCTCGGGACGCTCCGCAGTCCCCGAGCCGAGTCACTTCCAAAGTGTAGCCGCTGCCCTAATGTTAGGGGCGTTCTGCGGCACAGCAAGATCCCACAAAGCAACGAGCACAATAAGTGGCCGGTTTAATCTGTTTCTTTTGGTGGCGTTGGTTGAGAGAGAACGAGCGAGGAGAATAAAGAAGGGACGGAGAGGGAGAGGAAGGGGAGAAAGAGAGAGAGAGAGAGAGAGAGAGAGAATACGAGTGAGGAGAATAAAGAGACTGAGAGGGAGAGGAAGGGGAGAAAGAGTGAGAGAGAGAGAGAGAGAGAGAGAATACGAGTGAGGAGAATAAAGAAGAGACTGAGAGGGAGGGGAAGGGGAGAAAGAGGGAGAGAACGAGCGAGGAGAATAAAAGAAGAGATGGAGAGGGAGGGGAAGGGGAGAAAGAGAGAGAGAACAAGCGAGGAGAATAAAAGAGATGGAGAGGGAGGGGAAGGAGAGAAAGAAAGCGAGAGAGAGAGAGAACGAGTGAGGAGAATAAAGAGACGGAGAGGGAGGGGAAGGGGAGAGAGAGAGAGAGAGAGAGAGAGAGGGGGGAGAGAGAGAGAGAGAGAGAGAGAACGAGTGAGGAGAATAAAGAAGAGATGGAGAGGGAGGGGAAGGGGAGAAAGAGAGAGAGAACAAGCGAGGAGAATAAAAGAGATGGAGAGGGAGGGGAAGGAGAGAAAGAAAGCGAGAGAAAGAGAGAGAGAGAGAGAACGAGTGAGGAGAATAAAGAGACGGAGAGGGAGGGGAAGGGGAGAGAGAGGGGAGAGAGAGAGAGAGAGAGAGAACGAGTGAGGAGAATAAAGAAGAGATGGAGAGGGAGGGGAAGGGGAGAAAGAGTGAGAGAGAGAGAGAGAGAGAGAGAACACGAGTGAGGAGAATAAAGAAGGGACGGAGAGGGAGGGGAAGGGGAGAGAGAGAGAGGGGAGAGAGAGAGAGAGAGAGAGAGAGAGAGAACGAGTGAGGAGAATAAAGAAGAGACGGAGAGGGAGGGGAAGGGGAGAGAGAGAGAGAGGAGAGAGAGAGGGGAGAGAGGGAAAGAGAACGAGTGAGGAGAATAAAGAAGGGACGGGGGAGCGCGAGAGACTAGATATAAATTGGGCAGGTCTCACTCCGGTATTCTGGAGTGGGGAGAGGGAGGGATATGGAACTCGTTACTGACGCCTTTGGGGCAGTGGCCAAAGAGTGGGCCCTGGCTCAACGGGAGTCACTCCCTCCTCTCTGAGTCAGAGCGGGAGTTCGAGCCCCCACTCCAGAGACTCGAGCCCATAATCCCGGGCCGACACTCCCCAGTGCCGGTACTGAGGGAGCGCTGCACTGTCGGAGGTGCCGCCTTTCGGGCGAGACGTTAAATCGAGGGCCCTGGTCGCCCTCTCAGGTGGACGGAAAAGGGGGGGCGGGGGGCACACAGAGAGATAGAAAGAGAGGCCAAATGGAGAGGAGAGATCCCCCCTTTCCCCCCGGCGCTCCACTTACCGTCCTGGTTGGTGGTGACGTTGATGGGGGCGAAGTGCGGGCCGTGGGGGCTCAGGCCCGACACCCCGTTGCGGGCCTGGATCTCGAAGACGTAGGAGGAGCGCCCCTCCAGCTGGCTGACCCTCACGCTCCGCTGCTTCAGCCCGGCCTGCCGGGGCCAGTACCTGATGCCGTCCTCGCAGCGCTCGCAGGGCCGGCCCGCTGGGCACTTCCGGCAAACCACGGTATAGCTCAGGTCCTCCCTGCCGCCATCTTCCTGCGGCTCGCTCCACTCCAGGGTCACCGTGGTGTCGTTGACGCTCGACCGCACGTCCCGCGGCTTCGAGGGGACGGCTGGGGGAAAACGGGAAAAGGTCAAGGGTTGGTAACCGACGGCAACGAAGACAGTGGCGTCACCCCCACTCAATAATCGGGCCTACTTAAACAGGCAGCTCTCAGAGTATCAACGGACACTGGAAATCGCACAAGGTGAGGGAGGTCAATGCTGGCGAATGAAACTCTACACTGTCCCATCAAACATTCCCAGGGCAGGTACAGGGTTAGATACAGAGTAAAGCTCCCTCTACACTGTCCCATCAAACACTCCCAGGGCAGGTACAGCACGGGTTAGATACAGAGTAAAGCTCCCTCTACACTGTCCCATCAAACACTCCCAGGGCAGGTACAGCACGGGTTAGATACAGAGTAAAGCTCCCTCCACACTGTCCCATCAAACACTCCCAGGGCAGGTACAGCACGGGTTAGATACGGAGTAAAGCTCCCTCTACACTGTCCCATCAAACACTCCCAGGGCAGGTACAGCACGGGTTAGATACAGAGTAAAGCTCCCTCTACACTGTCCCATCAAACACTCCCAGGGCAGGTGCAGCACGGGTTAGATACAGAGTAAAGCTCCCTCTACACTGTCCCATCAAACACTCCCAGAGTCAGGTACAGCACGGGTTAGATACAGAGTAAAGCTCCCTCTACACTGTCCCATCAAACACTCCCAGGGCAGGTACAGCACGGGTTAGATACAGAGTAAAGCTCCCTCTACACTGTCCCATCAAACATTCCCAGGGCAGGTACACCACTGACTAATTCAGAACTGGATCGAATCGTCTACACAAGGAAGCTTTAACCCAATCAGTCTGGGCTAGAATCAACCACCGGGGCCCAGAGGTGAAAGGTCAGAGTCCAACCCACTGGGCCGTCCAGCTCCCAAAAGTTATTCCTACATTGTTAAGGTTAGGGCTTCTAGTAACAACGGGGGGGGGGGGGGGGGGAAGACCGGAACCGAGCTATTCCTCTGTGGCAGGCTGCACCTGAGCCAAGCAAGTCCGCAGAACTCCAGGGCGCTGCCGATGAATGACTATCCAGCCAATGGGTCCAGGAGGGACCAGGCCTGGCAGTGGGAGCTGTTATCTTCTCACTCGGCTCCATGGTAACCCGGTACGCCCATCCCCCAATGGGTTGGGTGGTTCGAACTGGGCAAGACGACAAAAGGAAGGAACTTGCATTTATATAGCGCCTTTCACAACCTCAGGACGTCCCAAAGCGCTTCACAGCCGATGAGGTGCTTTTTGAAGTGTGGTCACTGTTGTAATGTAGGAAACGAGGCAGCCAATTTGCGCACAGCAAGATCCCACAAACAGCAATGAGATAATGACCAGATAATCTTGTTTTTTTTTAAAAGTGATGTTGGTTAAGGGATTAATATTGGCCCCAGGACACCGGGGAGAACTCCCCCCTGCTCTTCTTCGAAACAGTGGCCGTGGGATCTTTTACATCCACCCGAGAGGGGGGCAGACAGTTTAACGTCTCATCCGAAAGACGGCACCTCTGACAGTGCAGCACTCCCTCAGTACGGGCACTGGGAGCGTCGGGCCCGGATTGCGGGGGGGCTCGAGTCCCTGGAGTGGGGGCTCGAACCTTCTGACTCAGAGGCGAGAGAGTGCGACCCACTGAGGCGCAGCAAGCAGTGGGAGGCCAACCGTGCATCTGCGCTTGCAACGGGTTAAACTCCCAACAGCTCCCACCTAGTGGCGCGTGCCCCCCCTGGTGGAGCAGCTGTCCAGAGTAGCCAGTACACAAAGTGCTCAGCGGGGAGCAGAGCAACGAGGCCGATCCCCAGGGGGCGTCGGAGGGAAGACTCGAGGAACTGGGGTGGGGGGGGCTTTTCGAAGGAGAGTCCTCAGAAGGGGATTTAAAATGGGCAGTCGCTTATTTTGGCCATAAAAACGAGAATCATTTATCAATTTGCATTGAATGTCAACATCAAAGTTGCCAGTCTCATCGTCTTAAAGGGGCCCATTTATTTTGTCCAGTAACCGCTGTGTTTATTCACCAGGTAACAACTCGTTTAGGTGCACTGAGTGCAAGAATAAACATAGGAAACGGGAGGAGGCCACTCAGCCCCTCGAGACTGTTACACAGGAACAGGAGGAGGCCATTCAGCCCCTCGAGCCTGTTCCGCCATTCACTGAGATCATGGCTGACCTGTGACCTAACTCCATCTCCCCGCCTTAGCCCCATGATCCTTAATCCCCTCACCCAACAAAAATCGATCAATCTCAGTCTTTTTTGGGGGGAGAGAGTTGCAGATTTCCACTCCCCTTTGTGTGAGGAAGTGCTTCCTGACATCACCCCTGAACGGCCTGGCTCTAATTTTAAGGTTATGCCCCCTTGTTCTGGACTCCCCCCACCAGAGGAAATAGTTTCTCTCCATCGACTCTATCGAATCCTTTAATCATCTTAAACCCCTCGATTAGATCACCCCTTAATCTTCTATCCTCGAGGGAATACAAGCCTAGTCTATGCAGCCTGTCCTCGTAATTTAATTTAACCTCTTTCGCCCCATAAATAAATGATTCAAATGTTCCGAGGGCCCCGTCCGCCCCTCTCAGGTGGACGTAAAAGATCCCACGGCCACTATTTCGAAGAAGAGCAGGGGGGAGCTCTCCCCGGTGTCCTGGGGCCAATATTTACCCCTCGACCAACATCAATGGAAACAGATGATCTCGTCGCCTAACTCATTGCTGTTTGTGGGATCTTGCTGTGCGCAAATTCGGCTGCTGCATTTCCTACATTACAGCAGTGACTACACTTCAAAAGAAAAAGGTACTACATTGGCTGTGAAGCACTTTGGGACATCCTGAGGTGGTGAAAGGCGCTATATAAATGCAAGTTCTTTCTTTCTTAATAGTCAAAACCTCACCTACTGTTATAATGCAGGAAACACGGCAGCCAATTTGCGCACAGCAAGATCCCGTGGGATCTTTTACTTCCACCTGAGAGGGGCAGACGGGGCCTCGGTTTAACGTCTCATCCGAAAGACGGCACCTGTGACAGAGCAGCACTCCCTCAGTACTGGCACTGGGAGTGTCGGCCAGGATTATAGGCTCAAGTCTCTGGGCAAATCGCGTCAAAACCCAGATAGGCCAAGAACACAAGAGGGCCAATGAAGGACAAACTGAGGACAGATGTCAGGAGGTGGAAACTAAATCACGTTTTTTTTTATTCGTTCATGGGATGTGGGCGTCGCTGGCGAGGCCGGCATTTATTGCCCATCCTTAATTGCCCCTTGAGAAGGTGGTGGTGAGCCGCCTTCTTGAACCGCTGCAGTCCGTGTGGTGACGGTTCTCCCACAGTGCTGTTAGGAAGGGAGTTCCATGATTTTGACCCAGCGACGATGAAGGAACGGCCGATATATTTCCAAGTCGGGATGGTGTGTGACTCGGAGGGGAATGTGCAGGTGGTGTTGTTCCCATGTGCCTGCTGCCCTTGTCCTTCTAGGTGGTAGAGGTCGCGGGTTTGGGAGGTGCTGTCGAAGAAGCCTTGGCGAGTTGCTGCAGTGCATCCTGTGGATGGTACACACTGCAGCCACTGTGCGCCGGTGGTGAAGGGAGTGAATGTTTAGGGTGGTGGTTGGGGTGCCAATCAAGTGGGCTGCTTTGTCCTGGATGGTGTCGAGCTTCTTGAGTGTTGTTGGAGCTGCACTCATCCAGGCAAGTGGAGAGTATTCCATCACACTCCTGACTTGTGCCTTGTAGATGGTGGAAAGGCTTTGGGGAGTCAGGAGGTGAGTCACTCGCCGCAGAATACCCAGCCTCTGACCTGCTCTTGTAGCCACAGTTTTTATATGGCTGGTCCAGTTAAGTTTCTGGTCAATGGTGACCCCCAGGATGTTGATGGTGGGGGATTCGGCGATGGTAATGCCGTTGAATGTCAAGGGGAGGTGGTTAGACTCTCTCTTGTTGGAAATAGTCATTGCCTGGCACGAATGTTACTTGCCACTTATCAGCCCAAGCCTGGATGTTGTCCAGGTCTTGCTGCATGCGGGCTCGGACTGCTTCATTATCTGAGGGGTTGCGAGTGGAACTGAACACTGTGCAATCATCAGCGAACGTCCCCATTTCTGATTTGTACAAAGAGTCGGGATAATCTGTCGCTAATCTCCGGCCTTTATCCGTATTTAGAGGTGCAAATTCAGAGCGTCAGAAGGAAGGAGTTTAATATGATTGGGCTCCCTTTCTCCAATTACCTTCCAGTTCTCAGGCTGATTCCACCCCACAAAACACTTGTTTATCTCTCCTTATATGTGACCTAACAGTGGTCTTTGATATTATGATGGGGGTTCGATAGGGGAGACGTAGAGAAGATGTTTCCCCTTGTGGGGGAGACCAGAACGAGAGGCCATAAATATCAGATAGTCACTAATAAATCCAATCGGGAATTCAGGAGAAACTTCTTTACCCAGAGAGCGGTGAGAATGTGGAACTCGCTCCCACAAGGAATAGTTGAGGTGAATAACATTTAAGGGGAAGCTAGATAAATGCAAGAGGGAGAAAGGAATAGAAGGATATGCTGATAGGGTGAGATGAAGAAGGGAGGAGGCTCGCGTGGAGCATAAACACCAGCATAGACCAGATGGGCCGAATGGCCTGTTTCTGTGCTGTTGTAAATTCTCTGTAATTCTCGGCCTTGTCACCAGCTTCAGCCTCAGCTCTCCCAAGTAAACCGGCCCGATTCGCTAAAGCCAAGCGGCTGGGAAGGTCCCAGTGAAAACCAGGCCCGTTTCTGGGTTAATCAGCCGTGGCTCAGGGTTTAGCCGTCTCGCCTCTGAGTGAGTGAGTTCAAGTCCCCGCTCCAGAGACTTGAGCTCATAATCCAGGCTGACACTCCCAGTGCCGGTACCGAGGGAGTGCTGCACTGTCAGAGGTGCCGTCTTTCGGATGAAATGTCAAACCAAGGGCCCCGTCCGCCCCTCTCAGGTTGACGTAAAAGATCCCACGGCCACTATTGGAAGAAGAGCAGGGGGGAGTTCTCCCCGGTGTCCTGGGGCCAACATTTATCCTTCAATCAACACCACTAAAAAACAGATTATCTGATCATTATCTCAGTGCTGTTTGTGGGATCTTGCTGTGCGCAAATTGGCTGCCGCGTTTCCCAACATTACAACAGCGATTTCACTACGACGGTACGTCATTGGCTGAAAAGCGCTTTGGGAGGTCCCGAAAGGCGCGACAGAAATACAAGTGTCCGTGCGGGCGCCTTAAAACCGGGGCGCCAAGCGGTCAGCTTGGCTCGGTCGGTGGCGCTCGCAGAAGGTGCGCGGGGCTCGAACCCGCGACCTCCTGACTCGGGAGCCGGACCGGCCGAGCCAAGCCGGTGCCGGGCGGCGCCCCCGGGAGGCCGTAACCCACCGGTCGAGTTGGCGCCCGGCCATTGACTTACTTGTACAGGGCATCTCGGGCTGGTCGTTGTTGGCTCGGTAGTGCCCCCTCTGGCAGCTGCAGGAGGTGGCGCCCTGGGAGTTGGCGTCGCTGTTGCGGGGGCACAGAGCGCAAGGACCCTCGCCTTGGCTGGCCTTGAAAGTGCCGGTGACGCAGGCTGGAGAGAAACAAAACAAAATTTTAAAAAAGACAAGCGAGAGGAACATTAAAAGCAGCAACCCCAGTTTCGAGGATGCTCCATTACCTGCCGTAGGCTCGATTTGCACATCAGGTCAGCCAAACGCTTTTTTTTTTGTCTTTTGGCGAGGGATGGGTCAGTCCCGACACTGTCCCTTTAAGAGAAGCTTGCTCCTCCCCCCCGACACACCCACTTACTTCGGGCGGTGGGGAGGGGGGATATGGAGGAAGGGCGAGGAAGTTGGTGTCCGGGGGCCAATATTTAATCCCTCAACCGACACCTACAATACAGATTATCTGGTCATTTGTCTCATTGCTGTTTGTGGGATCTTGCTGTGCGCAAATTGGCCGCTGCGTTTCCTACAATACAACATTGACTACACTTCAAAAAAAAAAGTACTTCCTCGGCTGTGAGGCGATTTGGGGACGTCCTGAGGTGGTGAAAGGCGCTATATAAATGCAAGTTCGTTCTTTCTATAGGAACGACAGTCCGTCCTATCATCCCAGACCCTCCGAACTCGACTATTGACTGGAGAACGACGTGCGAGAGGCCGCGCCCGCGTCTGGGTGCGAGAGGCCGCGCCCGCGTCTGGGGTGCGAGAGGCCGCGCCCGCGTCTGGGGTGCGAGAGGCCGCGCCCGCGTCTGGGGTGCGAGAGGCCGCGCCCGCGTCTGGGGTGCGAGAGGCCGCGCCCGCGTCTGGGGTGCGAGAGGCCGCGCCCGCGTCTGGGGTGCGAGAGGCCGCGCCCGCGTCTGGGGTGCGAGAGGCCGCGCCCGCGTCTGGGGTGCGAGAGGCCGCGCCCGCGTCTGGGGTGCGAGAGGCCGCGCCCGCGTCTGGGGTGCGAGAGGCCGCGCCCGCGTCTGGGGTGCGAGAGGCCGCGCCCGCGTCTGGGCGCGAGACGGTGTCTGTGTCTGGAAGGGGGCAAGCTATAAGCTGGAATTTGAGGCTTGTGCAGTGACCGTCGCGGTTCACCAAACTCCCTGGATCAGGCAGAGGCCGGGGTCTCATTCCTCAAAGTCACCTGTGCTGCGGGGGGTTACACCACCTGCGAGTCTCTGCCCCTCGGGGGACCGGGGTGGTAGCAGAGGATTAAAAGCCCCCCCGCCCCTCCCCCGCCTTGCCTTGCTTTGACGGCTAAAGGCTGAAAAGGCTTTTTTTTTCCCCTTCCTTCTCCTCCTCCCCTATGAATAAAAAAAAACCCCCACACACAAATGACGTGCCAGAGAGGAGGAGGCCGCCGCTCTTTTTGAAGAGGCCAGCGCAGAGGCGGAAACAAATTCCTTCTGAGGAGCGTTTCTTTTTTGCCCAGGAATGCACTTTCCTTCAAAAATCTTTGTGTTTTCGCGTCTCAGCACAAAAACACACACACACACACACACACACACACACAAAATACACAACAGCTACGCCCGACTGTCTCTCTAGAGCTTTGGAGGATGGGAGGGGGTCTCTCCTGGGCCCCCATCAGACTCTCTCTCTCTCTCTCTCTATTGTCTGGGGCTTCTCCTCAATTCACAGGCCCACAGAAGGGGGGAGGGGTGGGACCTACGCCTTTAATTAAAGGAGCATTTCGGTCTCAATCATTTCACAGGTCGTCAAGGATCTTTGTTCCCCTCAGGCAGTGGGGGTGGGGGGGGCGGTGGAAATCTGGGTTGACGAATAAATCTTCCCCACCACCACCCCCCCCACCAACACGAGGCGATTAGCACAGGATTCTGCGTCCCCGTCCCCCCGCCCACCACCACCCGAGGAGCGGCGCTAATTGCCTCACGCGTAGGCCTCAGGCTTCACGGGGTCGCTCGAGGGGACGAGGCAAATTGAGAGGAGCGGTCAAGGGGTCGCCAACCCTTCAGGATTGTCCCTGGAAATTAAGCACGAGTCTCCAGAACGCTGCCGCCAACAAAAAAAACAATATTTAGTTGTAAACGTATTAGCTATAAAGATATTCAGAGAAACGGCTGCTCGACAGGGTGGGGCGGTTGGAGGTCTGGTGATGAAACCTCCAGCCAGAGTTGGCATCTGTGGCGAGCAGTCGACAGGGAGAGGGGGGTCACCGTGTGCCAAGAGAGGTCACCGGCTCTCCTCATGATGCGGCCCAACCCTTTGGACTGAAGGGGGAGGGATTCCCAACAGCAGGCCCCCCCTCCCTCTCTCTCTCTCTCTCTCTCTCTCCACCCCCCCCTCTCGGCACCCAGGCTCGTGTCCGTGTTTTTATCCCGCGGTTCTTTCGCGCACCAGCCCGTTACCATCGAAATCCGGCAGGGCCCGTTCACCCCGAACAGATTGTTCGGTCAAGAGCTCGCTCCCTCTCCGACTGATCCAGCCCGCTCCCCTCCCTCTCTCCATCCATCCATCCATCCCACTCGAAGGCCCTGGTCCAGGGCGGGGAAGGGCAGTTCCGCACGTGTGAGGGCTGCTTTCCATGGCCTAACCCGCAGGGCTTTTTCTCATATACGGGCCCAGGCGGGAGGGGGCTATTCAACCATAGAGTGGGGGGGATATCAATATCAGGTCCAATGCAGACTACAACTGGGATGAACAGTTAATCCGTTTTTGATGATGGGGGTTGAGGGATAAATATCGGCTCAGGTCACCGGGGAGAACTCCCCCCTGCTCTTCTTCCAATAGTGGGCCGTGGGATCCTTTTACGTCCACCTGGGAGGGGCAGGCGGGGCCCTCGGTTTAACGTCTCATCCGAAAGACGGCACCTCCGACAGTGCTGCGCTCCCTCAGTACCGGCACCGGGAGCGTCGGCCTGGATTTTGTGCTCAAGTCTCCGGAGTGGGATTTGAACCCACGACCTCCTGACTCAGAGGCCAGAGAGAGAGAGAGACCCACAGAGCCACGGCCGACTGTAAGTGTCCCTACAATCGCGCACACACATTCCAGCAAGTATTTCTCCAATTCCCTTTCGAAAGTTACTATTGAATCTGCTTCCACCGCCCTTTCAGGCAGCGCGTTCCAGATCGTAACAACTCGCTGCGTCAAAAAACAATTCTCATCTTGAATCTCCTCTTAATCTTCTCTGCTCCAAGGAGAACAATCCCAGCTTCTCCGGTCTCTCCACACGAACTGAAGTCCCTCATCCCTGGTAAATCTCCTCCGCACCCTCTCCAAGGCCTTGACGTCCTTCCTAAAGTGCGGTGCCCAGAATTGGACCAGGCCGAGGCCTAACCAGCGCTCTGGCCGGTGAAAATTTAATTCGATAGTGAGCACGTGAAATGGCCCCGATGAAAGTGACCCATTCTTCCCTCTCCGTCCCCAACCTCCCATCCTCAATATTGAAGAACGAATAAAGGACGCCCCGGCCCAAAGCACGTCATAGCCAATGAAGGACTTTTTGAAGTGTAGTCACTTCTTGTAATGTAGGAAACGCAGCGGCCAATTTCCACACAGCAAGATCCCACAAACAGCAATGACCAGATAATCTGTTTTTGGTGGCGTAGGTTGAGGGATAAATATTGGCCCCCCAGGAGACTGGGGAGAACTCCCCCCTGCTCTTCTTCCAATAGTGGCCGTGGGATCTTTTCCGTCCGTCTGAGGGGGCAGACGGGGCCCTCGGTTTAACGTCTCATCTGAAAGACGGCGCAGCGCTCCCTCGGCACCGCCCCTCCGGCGGCGCAGCGCTCCCTCGGCGCTGGGAGTGTCGGCCTAGACTTTGTGCACAAGTCTCTGGAGTGAGACCTGACCCCACGACCTTCTGACTCAGAGGCGAGAGCCGTACCGATAGAGCCAAGGCCGAGGCCTACTGTAAGTTTCGGCAAAGGTGCTGGGTCACTTTGCTCGAGCCAAACTGCACGCCAAGCGGCTAAACGTAGAGATTGGCGCGGTCGGCCGCGTCACAGGCTCTCATCGCGGACGTGTCATCTCCAACGCCAAAAACCTGGAGGTGCAACCCTAGAAATGGGAACCATCTCCGAACTACCAGCACATTACCCGCCCGTCTTTTCCCTTCACAGCTGCCGACAGAGCTACCATCCACTTCCAGAACATTCTACCTGCACACTCTGGATTCAGATAAGTGGGGCACATCCCTCTGTGGGCAAGCAGACTCTCGCTTAACGGATTCACTGCAATCTCTCCTCACCTTCCACCTCCTCCCTCTCTCTTTTTCCTAACCTCCCTCTACCGCCCTCTCTCCCTCTACCGCCCTCTCTCCCTCTACCGCCCTCCTTCCATATTGGGAAAGCAGAGACTCTCCCTTAATGGACTTCTCAGTCGTTTGGCTCGGAGACGAGTAAACCAGAACAATGGGTTTCCACGAGGGCCAGACACCCGTCTGACTCTAAAAATAAACACTTTAATAATGATATTTTAAGATTAGCAGTGGGCGGGGCAAGTCAGCCCTCTAATTTGATGTTTCGTCACCAGTTGTCATGACAACAGGAACTCCAAGACTAGAACACAGGAATGGGAGGAGGCCTTTCGGCCCTTTGTGCCTGTTCCGCCATTCAATGAGATCAAGGCTGATCTGTCTCCATTTATCCCTTAATTCCCTTGGCCAGCAAAAATCCATCGATCTCAGATTTAAAATTATTAATTGAGCTGGCATCTACTGCTTTTTGTGGGAGGGAGTTCCACACGTCTACACTTTATGGCCCCTAGTTTTGGTCTCCCCCACAAATGGAAACATCTCGACGTCTCCCCTATCAATCTTAAAGACGTCTATCAGGTCACCCCTCAGCCTTCTCTTTGCTGGAAAAAAAGGAACCCCAGCCTGTTCAGCCTTTCCTGATAAGGATATCCTCTCAGTTCTGATATCATCCTTATAAATCTTTCTTGCACCTTCTCCAGTGCCTCTATATCCTTTTTATAATATGGAGACCAGAACTGTGCACAATACTTTAAGCGAGTGGGCAAAACTATGGCAGATGGATTTCAATGCAGATAAGTGAGAGGTTGTCCATTTTGGACCAAGGAAGGACAGATCCGAGTATTTTTAAATGGTGAAAAGTTAGGAACAGGGGAGGCCCAAAGAGATTTAGGGGTCCATGTACACAGATCACTAAAAATACAGTGGTCAGAGACAAGAAATAATCAAAAAGGCTAATGGAACGTTAGCCTTTATATCGAGAGGGCCAGAATGCAAAGGGAAGGAAGTTTTGCCACAGCTGTACAAACCCCTGGTTAGACCACATCTGGAGCACTGTGTACAGTTCTGGGCACCGCACCTTAGGAAGGATATAGTGGCCTTGGAGAGAGTGCAGCGCAGATTCACTAGAATGTTACCAGGGCTCCAAGGGTTAAATTACGAGGCGAGATTGCATACACTAGGCTTGTATTCCCCGCAATATGGAAGGTTAAGGGGTGATTTGATTGAGGCTTTTACGATTTTGAAAGGAATTGATAGGGTGGATGGAGAGAAACTTTTTCCCACTGGTGGGGGAGTCTCGGACAAGGGGACATAATCTTAAAATCAGTAGTTGAGGCGAATAACAGAGATACATTTAAGGGGAAGCTGGATAAACACACGAGGGAGAAAGGATATGCTAATAGGTTGAGATGAAGTAGGGAGGGAGGAGGCTTGTGTGGAGCATAAACACCGGGATAGACCAGTTGGGCCGAATGGCCTGTTTCTGTGCCGTACATTCGATGCAAAACAGGAACAAAATTTAAAAATCCCAAGTGAAATGAGTTTTAAATCGAAAACCGTTCCGGGTAACTTGGGTAAAAGATGCCTCCCTGTGCAGATTCCCAGGTCGAATATCCCTTTGACCTTGATGCCTCTTTGACCCAGCTTTTGGTCACCTGTCCTAATACCTCACGTGGCTCGGTTTGATTAACGCTCCTGTGAAGAGCCTTGGGGACGTTTTACTGTGTTAAAGGCGCGATATAAACGCGAGTTGTTGTTGTTGTTGATTTGGGTGCCATGGTGATGCCCCCGTGGAAGCCTCTCGCGGTAGGCCCGTAGGCCAATCGGGCCCAATAGCCCGTTTCTGTGCTGTAGAATTGACGCGACGCGACGTAACGTGACTCTTAATCGATCGATGTCCACGTCCCATCCCTTCACCACCACCCCCTACCCCCTCCGCCCCGCGCCTCGCCTCACCTTTACAAATGGTGTCCTTCTCCGCCGGCTCGTACCCCGGCCCGCAGGTGCACTTGCCGACCAGCAGGATCCACTCGCCGTCTCCGTTGCAGTAGTGCTTGAGGGGGATGGAGACCTCCACCGCGCTGGGGAGGCAGGCGCCCGGCGCGATGACCAAGGAGGTGGGCTCGGCCCCGGTCACCGTCTCGGGGAAGGAGGCGAAGCTGGCCACCATGGCCGGGCACTTCTTGAAGTAGACGCGGACGGACAGGAGGGCCATACAGGCCCCTTGGTCCTGGAAGGCCAGGTAGAAACCGCTAGCCCGGAGGGGCCCCAGGTTGAGGGTTTTGGTATTGGCCCGGCCCACCTTCTTGTTGGGGAAGACGGAGTCAGCCGCCACGGTGTCCACCTTGACGTAAGGGTTCTCCATCCAGGCCGGCGCCCGCTGACTGGCCGAGTCGGAGTCCGCCTCGTAATAGTACAAGTTGAAGGTCTCCTTGCAAGAGCCGGGGACGTTGGGGATGGAGGAGCAGTCCCTCATGGTGAACTTCAGCTCCACGTAGACCCGCTGGGCCCCCCTCCGGGGGATGTAAGTAGTACGCAGCCAGTTGTTCTGGTTGGGCGAGTAGACCTGACAGATCTCGTACGTCCGCACCGTGTTCATCTCGTCGTCACTTCCACTCACCTCTTCCCACTGGACGGAAAAAGAAAGAGAGAGAGAACCGTGAGGGAGGGAAACCGTCTCGTGAGCTCCTCCCAGATCCCTGCGTTCCTCCAACTCTGGCTTCTTAAGCGTGCCCCGGGTTTTCATCGCACCCACCATTGGCGGCCGTGCTTTCAGCCGCCAAGGCCTCAAAGTTCTGGAATTCCGACCCTGTCTCTCTCCGCGCCCCCCCCCCTCCGTCTCTCTCCGCACCCTCCCCGGTTCTCTCCGCGTCCCCCCAACCCCCCTTCTCGCCACCCCCACCCCACCCCCCCCGGTTCTCTTGCCAATTATCTTAAATCTGTGTCCTCTGGTTACTGACCCTCCTCATGGAAACAGTTTCTCCTTATTTACTCTATCAAAACGTTGAACGCCTCTATTAAATCTCCCTTTAACCATCTCTGCTCTGAGGAGAATAACCCCAAATTCTCCAGCCTCTCCACATGAATAAAGTCCCTCATCCCTGGCACCATTCTGGTAAATCTCCTCCGCACCCTCTCCAAGGCCTTGACATCCTTCCTAAAGTGCGGTGCCCAGAATTGGACACAATCCTCCAGCTGGGGCCCGATCAGTGATTTATAAAAGGTTTAGCATAACTTCCTTGCTTTTGCCTCTCTTATGCCTCTATTTACAAAGCCAAGGAATCTCACACGGAGTCTCGAGAGATGTTTGCTTTGCCCTCCCTCTGCACGATCGGCGGGTCAGAGGATGATCCTCCGCCTGGAGTAGACTTGACGGAAAGAGATGTTTAAAGGACTACCCAATTCTTACCCCTGTCTCTGGATACACCGTCCACTTCAGGTCAGCAGTCTCCAGCTGTGTGTTCATCAACATTTCTGTGACAGGAGTGAAAGATAAAAAAAAAGAGAGGGTTTTCAGAACGATCTCCAAAACACTCAGAAAACTCTTGTTAAATCTTGAGTGAATCTTGGCGTTTTCACAATACTTGAACGGGCAAACATCCCACAGATGTGTCCCTAAAACTGGTTCGCTTACAATCAACCACTTTCGAGGTTCAGCTGCGGGCCTCACTCTCGCCTCTGAATCAGAAGGTCGTGGGTTCGAGTCCCACTCGAGGGACTTGAGCACGTAATCCAGACCGACACTCCGAATGCAGCGTTGAGGGAGTGCTGCACTGTCGGAGGCGCCGTCTTTCGGATGAGACGTTAAACCAGGCGGACATAAAAGATCCCACGGCCACTATTGGTAAAGATCAGGGGAGTTCTCCCCGGTGTCCTGGGCCAATATTTATCCCTCAACCAACACAAATGATGTGGTCGTTATCACATTGCTGTTTGTGGGATCTTGCTGTGCGCAAATTGGCTGCCGCGTTTCCGACATTAAAACAGCGACCGCACGTCAAAAAGTACTTAATTGGCTGTAAAGCTCTTTGGGACGTCCTGCGGTTGTGAAAGGCGCTATATAAATGCAGATTCTTTCTATATGTAGGTGGACATACCTGCCCATTTTGCACACAGCAAGATCCCACAAACAGCAAGGAGATGAATGGCCAATTAATGTTTTTGATGGTGATGGTTGAGGGAGGAAGATTAACCAGGACACTGGGTGGGGGGAGCACCCATGGGATATTTTACATCTACCTGAATCGGCAGACAGGATCTCAGTTTGACATCTCATCTGAAGGACAGCGCCTCTGACAATGCTGCACTCCACTTGGTGGTTTGGCTGGGCCACTTCAGAAGATAGTTAAGAGTCAACCACGTTGATGTGGGGGCTGGAGTCACGTATAGACCCAGACCGGGGTAAGGACGGCAGGTTTCCTTCCCGAGAGGACATTAATGAGCCAGTTGGGGTTTTCAAACGACAATTGGACAGCTTCGCGGTCACTTTTACTGAGATTTTGTTCCTTTTTTAAAAAATTAAATTCGAATTCTCAAACTGCCACAGTGGGATTTGAACTCACGTTCTCTGGATTATTAGAGCAGGTTTACAAGCCCAAGAACACAAGCACATACCCAACCGCACACGCACACCACAAAGGCAGTAAAACACCACTTACAGAAACCAGTTTAAATTTGCCATCTTTGTCCCACTTAAAATTCTATATATAAAAATATATTCTAGTTATGCCACCCCCCCACCCCACTGCCCTTCTCCCATGGACCGATTTTAACCGGCCCCCTTTGCAATTCCTGACGCCAACTCACGAGTAAACCACGGTGACTCCGTTTTAAAAACGGTGCTGCCCAAACAGAAGGGGAGCACAGCCAACATGCTGGGTACCGCCTTTCTCAAAATGGATCGCCCCAACTGGGCCGAACTGAACCTGGCCACAGTTCCAATAGAATTCACTCCTCGAGAATTCCAAACTGGACTCGACGTCCTCTTTGCCCCGTTGGGCAATGCTTGAATGGGACTCGGTGAGAGTTAGGATACGGGGCCGCAGAGCTGATGCTCACGGAGGGCAGAAAGTGGGAGGCCGGCCAGGAGAGCATTGGAATAGTCGAGTCTGGAGGCAATAAAAGCATGGCTGAGGGTTTCAGCAGTAGACGGGCTGAGGCAGTTGGGCAATGCATGGGTTACTAGCAATGCTACTACTACTACTACTACTACTTGCATTTATATAGCGCCTTTAACGTAGTAAAACGTCCCAAGGCGCTTCACAGGAGCGGTTATCAGACAAAATTTGACACCGAGCCACGTGAGGAGATATTAGGACAGGCGACCAAAAGCTTGGTCGAAGAGGTAGGTTTTAAGGAGCGTCTTAAAGGAGAAGAGAGAGGCGGAGAGGTTTAGGGAGAGAATTCCAGAACTTAGGGCCTAGGCACGGCCGCCAATGGTGGAGCGATGAAAATCGGGGATGCGCAAGAGGCCAGAATTGGAGGAACGCAGAGATCTCTGAGGGTTGTAGGAGGTTACAGAGATAGGGCCCCCCGCCTCATATAGTAGGCCCCAATCGTCAACGTCCAAATGGAGATCCATCAGGACGTTGAGATGAAGCTAAGTGCAATCACTCCCTTATCTAAATGCACTCTAACGGGAGGTACAGTTAATAGGGACCATTGACCCATCGTGGCTGACCCTCAATTCACCGAGCTTACAAAGAGTGGTTAAGTTGCGACAGATTTTCTCGTCACTATTTCCATCTCCGTAATATCGCCCGTCTCCGTCCCTGCCTCAGCCCATCTGCTGCTGAAACCCTCATCCGTGCCTTTTGTCACCTCCAGACTCGATTAATCCAACGCTCTCCTGGCCGGCCTCCCACCTTCTGCCCTCCGTAAACTTCAGCCCACCCAAAACTCTGCTGCCCCGTATCCTAACTCGCACCGAGTCCCGCTCACCCATCACCCCACTGTGCTCGCTGACCAACATTGGCTCCCAGTCCGGGAACGCCTCGATTTTAAAATTCTCATCCTTGTGTTCAAATCCCTCCACGGCCTCACCCCCTCTCCCTATCTCTGTAACCTCCTCCAGTCTTACAAGCCTCCGAGATCTCTGCGCTCCTCTAATTCTGGCCTCTTGTCCACCCTCCACTTCCTTCATAGAATAGAATCATAGAAAGGTTACAGCGCAGAAGGAGGCCATTCGGCCCATCGAGTCCGTGCCGGCTCTAGGCAAGAGCGAGCCAGCTAGTCCCACTCCCCCGCATTATCCCCGCAGCTCTGCAAATTTTTTCAAGTACTTATCCAGTTCCCTTTTGAAGGCCATGATTGAATCTGCCTCCACCACCCCCTCGGGCAGTGCATTCCAGATCCCAACCACTCGCTGAGTAAAAAAAGTTTTTCCTCATGTCACCTTTGGTTCTTTTGCCAATCACCTTAAACCTACGCCCTCTGGTTCTTGACCCTTCCGCCAATTGGAACAGTTTCTCTCTATCTACTCCGTCTCGACCCTTCGTGATTTTAAATACCTCTATCAAATCTCCCACCATTGGCGGCCGTGCCTTCAGCTGTCTGGGGATTCCCTCCTTAAACGTCTTGGTCTCTCCGCCTCTCTCTCCTCCTTTAAGACGCTCCTACCTTTTTGGCCAAGCTTTTGGTCACCTGTCCTAATGTCGCCTTATGGGGTTCGGTGTCAAAGTTTTGTCTGATTACGTTGCCGTGAAGCGCCTTGGGACGTTTTACTACGTTAAAGGCGCTATATAAATGCAAGTTGTTGTTGTTGTTATTTAATTTAGCTACCAGATCTCTGGACTATGAGGTAGGGAGGATATTTGACTCATGCGGAAACAGCGGCAGGTGTTGACATGCCCGAATGTTAGTTGTTTAGACCTGTGGACAGGGGAGTGCATGTTTGTCTACGTCAATCAAGCGATTTCAGGAGTTATCAAAAGGAGCTCTGAAGCCAATCTCAACGCAAATTCTGAACTAGATACAAGCGTTTAGTTGGTTTCACTCCCTCCCCCTCGAGTCAGCCACCCTCCCCTAATTCAGGGGACCATTTGACGATGAAACTGAATTAACGGTCATGTTCAATTTGGAGTCTGGAGGAGATGGTAGGGTGTCAATCAAGAGACAAGTTTAAGAATTCCTGCTCAGTTCCCCATATCCTTTCCCCACGCCATGTCCCACTTGCCCCTCATTCCCCCATCCTCACTGACCTACTCTGGCTCCCTGTCCCGCAGACTTAAAATCCTCGTCCTCCCCTTCAAATCTCCCCACAACCTCACCCTCCTACTCCCCCTGCTTTCTCCCTCTCTCTCTGCAACCTCCTCCAGCCTCATGTCTTCCTCCTACACCCTTCTGTTCTCCAGCTCTGGACCTCTGTGGACCTCCCCCCTTCCCTTCCCTTGGCTCCACCGTCCCCTTCACTCAACCCCTCTCCACTTTGAAAGACCCTTTTCAAAACCCGTCCTTTAAAAAGTGACTCTTTGAATTTCTCCCTCCGCTTGGCATCCATTCCTTTATCTAGAAACACAGGAACAGGAGGAGGCCATTCAGCCCCTCGAGCCGGTTCCGCCATTCAGTTAGAACATGGCCGATCTGAACCTCAACTCCGTTTACTCCCCTTAGCTCCCGTAACCCTTACCGAACAAAAATCTATCAATCTTAGTTTTGACATTTTCAATTGACCCCCAGTCTCAACAGCTTTTTTGGGGGAGAGAGTTCCAGATTTCCACTCCCCTTTGTGTGAAGAAGTGCTTCCTGACATCACCCCTGAACGGCCTGGCTCTAATTTTAAGGTTATGCCCCCTTGTTCTGGACTCCCCCCACCAGAGGAAATGGTTTCTCTCTATCGACCCTATCGAATCCTTTAAACCCCTCGATTAGATCACCCCTTAATCTCCTACACTCGAGGGAACACAAGCCGAGTCTGTGCAACCTGTCCTCGAAGGTTAACCCTTTTCGCCCTGGTATCATTCTGGTGAAATCGCGCTGCACGCCCTCCAAGGCCAATATATCCTTCCTGAGCAGGGAGGGAAAAGAGAATTCCAGATTTTAATCTATTTTTATTAATCTCCCCCCTCTCCTTCCATAAGGCCCCTTTCCTTACGCTGAAGGGGCTTTAAGAGTGATGAGTGTTTGAGTGATGCTACTTTATTTCAGCGAAGGTTTTAATCCATTGTAAATAACCCATCGTCACGCAAACACGCCAAGCAATCATTGTTATCATTGCCAGCAGTAATTACTAGGTTACAGTGTCGCTTATAACTGATCGGGCAAAGAAATAAGAAAGAACTTGCATTTATATAGCGCCTTTCACGACCTCAGGACGTCCCAAAGCGTCTCACAGCCAATGAGGTAGTTACTGTTGTAATGTAGGAAACACGGCAGCCAATTTGCGCACAGCAAGATCCCACAGACAGCACTGAGATAAATTTCCAGATAATCTGTTTTTAAATGGTGTTGGTTGAGGGATAAATATTGGCCCAGGACACCAGGGGGGGAAAGAAAACTCGGCCCGAGAGGGCGGACGGGGCCTCGGTTGAGAGACGGCACCCTCCGACAGTGCAGCACCCCCGCGGTGCGAGACCGAGGCGCCAGGCGCAGATTACGTGCTCAAGTCTTCCGGAGCGGGACTCGAACCCACGACCTTGCCACTACGGAGGTGCGCGTGCTACCCGCCGAGCCAAGGCGGGAACACCGATGGATGAACCTGGGCGAAAACGATTCTTATACTCAGGGAGTCAGACTGCAGCCTAATCACACAATCTAGAATCAGATAAAAGGATTTTGTTACCAAACCTATTACCTCATCTTGGCTAATTACAACAAACACAAGTGTGTGCCTGAAAATGGATAAGTGAAGTCTCAGTCCATTATCTACACAATGCATGTTACAACAAGGAAACCACACCTCATGTGATATTTAACGCCGAGATTTGGGAGAATCCAGAAGTAACCACATAACAGATCATTAGATCAGATTGTCTATTGTCAAGGAACGAGGTGAAAGGTTAAAGGTCTCTCGCACAAGGCACCACTCAAGGTGGCAAAGCGTAGGAGGGGACAAGCAAGGCGAGAGGGAACGGTTAGGCTTTTTAAAAGCTTGTAATTTTCCCACAGTTCCGAGGTCCTGGGAAAGAGGGAATCAGAAAGAGAAAAAAGATCTTGCATTTATATAGCGCTTTTCACGGCCTCGCGAAAGCGTTTTACAGCCAACGAAGTACTTTTGAAGTGTAGTCCCTGTTGTAATGTAGGAAAGACGGCAGCCAATTTGCGCACAGCAAGATCCCACAAACAGCGATGTGATCATGACCAGATCATCTGTATTTCAGGTGCTGGTTGAGGGGTAAACACTGTCCAGGTCACCTGGAAGGACTCCCTCTCTCTTCTTCCAATAGCAGCCGAGGGGGGGAAGAGCCCTCGGTTTAACGTCTCATCCGAAAGACGGCCCCTCCGACAGCGCAGCGTTCCCTCAGTACTGGCACCGGATTGTGGGCTCAAGTCTCTGGAGCGGGGACTCGAACCCACGACCTTCTGACTCAGAGATGAGAGTGCGACCCGCTGAGTCACGGCCGACATCTTATTGCGTTGGAGTGAGTGCAAATTAAATAGATATCATGACTTGTAGGAGGTATTTAACGAAACCTCTCACAAGTTGGGGTTGCCAACCCTCCAGGAATTGTCCTGGAGTCTCCAGGAATTGTCCAGACAACCAAGAGTCTGCTCGCTCTCCCAATTGGCCGTGGGAAGGTGGCGCGTCACGAGGATGGACGTGTCAGGCGACCAATGGCAGGAGCGTGTGGGGGGGGCGGGGCGGTGAGAGGTCATGTGATGAAGCCTCCAGCAACGTGTCCAACCCAGGGTTGGCGACTCCGCTCACAAGAGACCAGAGGCCCGAATGAAAGGTCTGCAGATAAAGCAGAATTTGGTAAAACCATTCACAGGGACACCGCCAGGACTGAGAGGATATCCTTATCAGGAAAGGCTGAACAGGCTGGGGCTCCTTTCTCAAGGAAAGAGGAGGCTGAGGGGTGACCTGATAGAGGTCTTTTAAGATAACGGAAGGGTTTGAGAGGGCAGACGTGGAGAAGATGCTTCCACATGCGGGGGGAGACCAAATCTCGAGGTCATCGATATAAGCCCAATAAATCCAAAAGGGAATCCAGGAGAAACTTCTTTACCCAGAGAGCGTAGGAACGTGGAAATTGCTATCACAAGGAGCAGTTGAGGCAAATAGCATAGATACATGAGGGAGAAAGGAATAGAAGGATATGCTGATAGGGTGAGATGAAGTAGGCTCGAGTGGAGTACAAACCAGTTGGGCCGAATGGCCTGTTTCTCTGCTGTAGGGCTCGATGTAAACTGGACACCAAAGGCATCAGGCCAACAGCAGCAGGTCTAAGAGGACGAGCAAAAGTTTCCCCAGGGAGCAGACCAAGGGACCTCTGCTTTTCATGGAACGTAGTTGTCTAAATTTGCAGATGGTAAGACCGTGTGGGTAAGTCTGATGTTTGGAGGCAAGGGATACAATCCAGAGTTGACGGGGTGGTGGGGGAGTGGGAAGATTCCTCTGCTTACAACATGTGGTATCCTTGCAAATGTATTTGTGAAGCTTCTGTTTGATGTTGCTGGCTTGATTGTCAATGCGTTTGACGAATGAGTTTTTGATTTCAGTGGAAATACCAAATGTTAAACACCATCAATGGGAGGAGAAAATCTTTTTACGCAGCGAGTTGTTCTGATCTGGAATTCGCTGCCTGAAAGGGCAGTGGAAGCAGATTCAATAGTAACTTTCAAAAGGGAATTGGATAAATGCTTGAAAAGGAAAAATTTGGGGAAAGAGCATGGGGAGTGGGACTAATTAAACAGCTCTTTCAAAGAGTTAAAATTGAGCAAAATTATGCTAAACTTTTATTAATCACTGGTTAAGCCTCAGCTGGAGTATTGTGTCCAATTCTGGGCACCGCACTTTAGGAAGGATGTCAAGGCCTTGGAGAGGGTGCGGAGGAGATTTACCAGAATGGTACCAGGGATGAGGGACTTCAGTTCATGTGGAGAGACTGGAGAAGCTGGGATTGTTCTCCTTAGAACAGAGAAGGTTAAGGGGAGATTTAATAGAGGCGTTCAAAATCATGAAGGGTTTAGATGGAGTAAATAAGGAGAAACTGTTTCCAGTGGCAGGAGGGTCGGGAACCAGAGGACACAGATTTAAAGTAATTGGCAAAAGAACCAGAGGGGGAGATCAGTCTCTCGGATGAGACGTTAAACCGAGGGCCCCGTCTGCCCCTCTCAGGTGGACATCAAAGATCCCACGGCCACTATTTCGAAGGACAGCAGGGGGAGTTCTCCCCGGTGTCCTGGTCAATATTTAACCCTCAACCAACATCACTAAAACAGATTATCTGGTCATTTATCTCATTGCTGTTTGTGGGAGCTTGCTGTGCGCAAATTGGCTGCCATGTTTCCATTGCAACATTGACTACACTTCAAAAGTACTTCAATGGCTGTAAAACGCTTTGGGATGTCCAGAGGTCGTGAAAGGCGCTATATAAATGCAAGTCTTTTTTCTTTATGAGGAGAATTATTTTTACGCAGCGAGTTGTTATGATCTGGAACGCACTGCCTGAAAGGGCGGTGGAAGCAGATTCAATAGTAACTTTCAAAAGGGAATTGGATAAATACTTGAAAAGGAAAAATCTGCAGGGCTGTGGGGAAATGACAGTGGAGCTAACTGGATAGCTGTTTCAAAGAGCCGACACGGGTACAATGGGCCGAATGGCCTCCTTCTGTGCAGTGTGACACCGTGACTTTCGTTACACAGGGAGAGCAGGGGAAAATCACAAATGACCTTTAACGGTGCGACTTGCAAGATAACGCGTATCGGCGCTGAAAACATGAATATTAAATCAAACAAGTCAACAAAAAGATCCGGGTGGGATAACTGAGCAAACACAAAGTGTCGCCACAATGCAAGGCCGACGTCGGGAAGCTGCACTAAACGCGGAGGTGTATTGAGGAGATCGGGAGATTATAAACCCAATGTTAAACGTTAAGTGACTCTCCATAAAGCATTAGTCAAACCACACAGGAGCATTGTGTTCAGCCATGCTTACAGAAAGGTACAGAGTCAACACAGTGGGGTTTTGGAGGGAACTAAGAAAGGCTACATAGGAACAGGAGGAGGCCATTCAGCCCCTCGAGCCCGTTCCGCCATTCAATCGGGTCATGGCGGATCTGTACCTGTAAGAGGATTTGAGTACAGGAGCAGGGATGTCTTACTGCAGTTATACAGGGCCTTGGTGAGACCACACCTGGAGTAGTGTGTGCAGTTTTGGTCTCCTTATCTGAGGAAGGATGTCCTTGCCATGGAGGGAGTGCAACGAAGGTTTACCAGACTGATTCCTGGGATGGCAGGATGAGGAGAGATTGGGTCGACTCGGCCTGTATTCACTCGAGTTTAGAAGAATGAGAGGGGATCTTATTGAAACATAAAATTCTGACAGGACTGGATGCAGGGAGGGTGTTTCCCCTGGCTGGGGGGGGTGGGTCCAGAACGAGGGGTCACAGTCTCAGGGTACGGGGTAGGACATTTAGGACTGAGATGAGGAGAAATTTCTTCACTCAGAGGGTGGTGAACCTGTGGAATTCTCTACCACAGAAGGCAGTGGAGGCCAAGTCACTGAATATATTTAAGAAGGAGCTAGATAGATTTCTAGACATAAAAGACATCAAGGGGTATGGGGAGAGAGCAGGAATATGGTATTGAGATAGAGGCTCAGCCATGACCATACTGAATGGCAGAACAGACTCGAAGGGCCGAATGGCCTACTCCTGCTCCTATTTTCTATGCTTCCATCTCAACCCCATTTATCCGCTCACTAAACTGGAGATATGTCTTCTTCACGTTGACCTACTGGGCCTAACTGTCGCCTCGTTCAATAAATAATCGACTCGGTCCAACCATTCAAAATTAGACCGATTCCAGGATCAGTTAATAGCGGTGGGATAGCGGCTTTCGAGTTGGGGAAAGCAGCTTTCTTTCTTAAATGGTCGGACTGGAGCCTGGAGGAGATCACGGGTGAACTGGGGCGGGCCTCTTCACAGCCCCCCTGCATTCCGGGGTTCATCCACCAAGAAACGTAGACCACTTGACCACAGGTTGCCCGCCATGACTTTTAAGGGGGCGACACTTTGCGTCGATATCGCACGCCTTCACCCCAAAAAAACCACCTCTGAGCACTTTACTAAGAGGGGCGAGAAGGAAATCGAACAAGAGACGGGAAGAACGGAATGGGATTGGAGGGGTTGGGAAGAGAGGAGATGGTACTGGCAAAGAGATCGATTTTATTCTTTTTATTGTTTTTTTTTATATATTATTAATTCTGGGGACGTGGGCAAGGCTGGCATTTATTGCCCATCCCCTAGTTGCCCTGAGAGGGTGGTGGTGGTTTCTTGAACCTCTGGATGGCACTTCAGTGGCATTTCAAGGGGCAATTAAGAGTCAACCCCATTGGTGTGGGGGACTGGAGTCAGGTATAGGCCCAGAGTGGGTAAGGACGGCCGGTTTCCTGCCCTGAAGGACCGCTGGTGAACCAGTTGGGTTTTTACGACAATCCGGCAGCTTCATGGTCACTGGTACCAACTTTGGATTTCCAGATGTTTAACAGAAGTCAAACCGCTCTCTCGATTACTAGTCCAGTGGCTTAGCCACTAGCCTACCGTACCCCGTTGCAGAGAGGTGACGAGGGAAAGGGGATTTAGGGGAAAGAGTTCCAAAGAAAAGCTCAGAAGAGCTGGATGGTCGGCTGCTCCTGACAGAGGGGAACGAACCGGGAAAAAGTGGTAATCGAGAGGCCAGAGGAACAGAAGAACAACTTGCATTTATATAGCGCCTTTAACGTAGTAAAAACGTCCCACGGAGCTTCACAGGAGCGATTATCAGACAAAATTTGACACCGAGCCACATAAGGAGATGTTAGGACAGGTGACCAAAAGCTTGGCCAAAGAGGGAGGTTTTAAGGAGCGTCTTAAAAGGAGGAGAGAGAGGCGGAGAGGTTCAGGGAGGGAATTCCAGAGCTTAGGGCCCAGACGGGCTGAAGGCACGGCCAATGGTGGAGCGATTAAAACCCAGGGTGCGCAAGAGGCCAGAATTGGAGGAGCGCAGAGATCTCGGAGGGTTGCAGGGCTGGAGGAGGTTACAGAGATAGGGAGAGGGGGCGAGGCCCATGGAGGGATTTGAACACAAGGATGAGAATTTTAAAATCTGTTGCTGGATTGGGAGCCAATGTAGGTCAGCGAGCGCAGGGGGGTGATGGGTGAACGGGACTCGGTGCGAGTTTGGATACGGGGCAGCAGGAGAGGGCGGGGACCGCACGGTGCCAAATAAATCCATTACAATCCGAGCTGCTCTGGGTCAAAGTCAACGCAGTCTCACCGCAGCCTACGAATGCAACCCAGGACTTCCATCCTACGGGGACAGTTAGTCCCCTCTCACTGTTTAGACTGGGAACGAATATTCACACAAATATTGCATTTACCATCTTCAATTCTCAGCTGCAGAACTGCAAGCACTGTTTACAAACATATCCTCCAGCCAAGATTTCAATTTTCCACTCGTCCATCATTTAGACAGCAGAAGGCAGAGGCAGCACTTCCTACAACTCTGCTCCAAGAACACGGACGACCGACAGTCCATCGATTTCCTCATATGTACAGGGGGCGAGAAAGGCTACACTGTCCCGTCAAACACTCCCAGGGTCAGGTACAGGGTTAGATACAGAGTAAAGCTCCCTCTACACTGTCCCATCAAACACTCCAAGGGCAGGTACAGCACGGGTTAGATACAGAGTAAAGCTCCCTCTACACTGTCCCATCAAACACTCCCAGGGCAGGTACAGCACGGGTTAGATACAGAGTAAAGCTCCCTCTACACTGTCCCGTCAAACACTCCCAGGGTCAGGTACAGGGTTAGATACAGAGTAAAGCTCCCTCTACACTGTCCCGTCAAACACTCCCAGGGTCAGGTACAGGGTTAGATACAGAGTAAAGCTCCCTCTACACTGTCCCGTCAAACACTCCCAGGGTCAGGTACAGCACGGGTTAGATACAGAGTAAAGCTCCCTCTACACTGTCCCATCAAACACTCCCAGGGCAGGTACAGCACGGGTTAGATACAGAGTAAAGCTCCCTCTACACTGTCCCATCAAACACTCCCAGGGCAGGTACAGCACGGGTTAGATACAGAGTAAAGCTCCCTCTACACTGTCCCATCAAACACTCCCAGGGTCAGGTACAGCACGGGTTAGATACAGAGTAAAGCTCCCTCTACACTGTCCCGTCAAACACTCCCAGGGCCAGGTACAGGGTTAGATACAGAGTAAAGCTCCCTCTACACTGTCCCATCAAACACTCCCAGGGCAGGTACAGCACGGGTTAGATACAGAGTAAAGCTCCCTCTACACTGTCCCGTCAAACACTCCCAGGGCAGGTACAGCACGGGTTAGATACAGAGTAAAGCTCCCTCTACACTGTCCCGTCAAACACTCCCAGGGTCAGGTACAGGGTTAGATACAGAGTAAAGCTCCCTCTACACTGTCCCATCAAACACTCCCAGGGCAGGTACAGGGTTAGATACAGAGTAAAGCTCCCTCTACACTGTCCCATCAAACACTCCCAGGGCAGGTACAGCACGGGTTAGATACAGAGTAAAGCTCCCTCTACACTGTCCCGTCAAACACTCCCAGGGTCAGGTACAGCACAGGTTAGATACAGAGTAAAGCTCCCTCTACACTGTCCCATCAAACACTCCCAGGGCAGGTACAGGGTTAGATACAGAGTAAAGCTCCCTCTACACTGTCCCATCAAACACTCCCAGGGCAGGTACAGCACGGGTTAGATACAGAGTAAAGCTCCCTCTACACTGTCCCGTCAAACACTCCCAGGGCAGGTACAGCACGGGTTAGATACAGAGTAAAGCTCCCTCTACACTGTCCCATCAAACACTCCCAGGGCAGGTACAGCACGGGTTAGATACAGAGTAGAGCTCCCTCTACACTGTCCCATCAAACACTCCCAGGGCAGGTACAGCACGGGTTAGATACAGAGTAAAGCTCCCTCTACTCTGTCCCATCAAACATAGCAGGAATGCATTAGCAGTGAGTGTTACAGTGAGGGGTGTGGGGTATATCAGAGTGTTACAGTGAGGGGTGTGGGGTATATCAGAGAGTGTTACAGTGAGGGGTGTGGGATATATCAGAGTGTTACAGTGAGGGGTGTGGGGTATATCAGAGAGTGTTACAGTGAGGGGTGTGGGGTATATCAGAGAGTGTTACAGTGAGGGGTGTGGGGTATATCAGAGAGTGTTACAGTGAGGGGTGTGGGGTATATCAGAGAGTGTTACAGTGAGGGGTGTGGGGTATATCAGAGAGTGTTACAGTGAGGGGCATGAGATATATCAACAACAACCTGCATTTATATAGCGCCTTTAACGTAGTAAAACGTCCCCAAGATGCTTCACAGGAGCGATTATCAAACAAAATTTGACACTGAGCCCATAAGGAGATATTAGGACAGGTGACCAAAGAGGTCGGTTTTAAGAAACGTTTGAAAGGGGCAAAGAGAGGTGGAGAGGTTTTGGGAGGGAAATCGAGAGCTCAGGGCCTAGACGGTTAGAGGCACGGCCGCCAATGGTGGAGCGAAGAAAATCGGGGATAGCCAAGAGGCCGGAATCAGTGAGTGTTACAGTGATTACAAGACCAGAGTGCGGTTTGAAGAAATCTCTGTTGCTGGGCAGTTGTCTGGATGGAAGTATCAGTGCTGCACATCCCACAGACAACAAGAACCAGAGCAGCTCTTCAAAGGCCTCCATTGAGTTTATAATAACCGGCAGCCGAGAGGCGGCTCGTGTTCTGACAGGGTGCGAGCGAGGACTGTGTGGAGTCTCACGCCCTGCTGCAAGCTCTCCTCAGCAGGCCCGGGGCACTTAACTCACCAGAAGACTGCGGTAGGCCGAAAACCCGGGAGTCACACGTTGCAGATGGGGCCTGCTGTTTCCCCGGCAACGCCGAGCGAGATAACAGCAGCAGACGAGGGTCGCCAACCCTCCAGGATTGTCCTGGAGTCTCCAGGACATCGAAGATTAATCTCAAGGTCATTGCAGCGAGCAAAAAAAAAATCCCGGAGAAAAATCACAGGGTGCCCTAAAAAACTTTATTCATTTTACTTTTGTAAAAATATTGGGGATGGGTTAAAGAGAAAGGCTGCTTGGCTGACAGTCAAGAATCATACAACAACTTGCATTTATGTAGTAAAACGTCCCAAGGCGCTTCAAAGGAGCGTAAATCAGACAAAATTTGCCACCCAGCTACATAAGGAGATGTTAGGACAGGTGACCAAAAGCTTGGCCAAAGAGGTAGGTTTTAAGGAGCGTCTTAAAGGAGGAGAGAGAGAGGCGGAGAGGTTTAGGGAGGGAATTCCAGAGCGTGGGGCCCAGGCAGCTGAAGGCACGGCCGCCAATGGAGGAGCGATGGAAATCGGGGGATGCCCAAGAGGTCAGAATTGGAGGAGCGCAGAGATCTCGGAGGGTTGGAGGAGGTTACAGAGATAGGGAGGGGGGTGGCGAGGCCGCGGAGGGATTTGAAAACAAGGATGAGAATTTTAAAATGGAGGCGTTGCCCGACCGCGAACCAATGGAGGTCACAATCAAGTAGTGAGGTCTGTTTGCTTTCCGATTGGTGCAGGAATGTGGTGAGGATGGACGTGTGGGGTGACCAATGGCGGGAGGGTCGGGGGGAGGGGGTCGGAGGTCACGTGATGACGCCTCCAAGAATACGTCCAACCAGAATTGGCGACCTTACAGCAGACACGAGTGCAGGTGGAGTCAGCTGACTCCGTCGCGAGGCCCTATTCCGCCATTATTGAACGGTACCGGGGATGAGGAGCTTCGGTTATGTGGAGAGACTGGAGAAGCTGGGACTGTTAGCCTTAGAGCAGAGAAGGTTAAGGGGAGATGTAATAGAGGGGTTCAAAATCATGGGGGGGGTTCTGATAGAGTAAATAAGGAGAAACTGTTTCCAGTGGCAGGAGGGTTGGTAACCAGAGGACACAGATTTAAGATAATTGGCAAAAGAACAAGAGGGGAGATGAGGAGAATATTTTTTTACGCAGTGTGTTGCCATGATTTGTACAACACTGGGGTACAGCACTGGTGGGTACGGGTCCGCCAGCGTGTAACACTGGGGTACAGGTCCATCAGCGAGGGCAGGAACGCTTTGAAATGATCGATTAAGTCCATCACATGCCTTGGACCATTGGCTTCAGTGAAATTTATCCCTGTAATCAGATACCAACGCACTAAATATGTTCACTGGCAACACTGGGAAACACCAATCTCAGCCAGCAATATCAGTTTAGTACTGAAAAACTCCAGAATCTTAGTCCACACACCACTGGATTGAAGAGATGGGATAAATCGTGAACTGGTGAGTCTGGAAATAATTGGCATGGAGATAATCAAACACTTAACAGGCTCACATCAAACCCCTCTCACCTCTTTTAATGACGGCGTTAATCCATTTAAAATATTGTAAACAATTTTACAACACCAAGTTATAGTCCAGCAATTTTATTTTAAATTCACAAGCTTTCGGAGGCTTCCTCCTTCCTCAGGTAAATGTTTAAAATAAAATTGCTGGACTATAACTTGGTGTTGTAAAATTGTTTACAATTGTCAACCCCAGTCCATCACCGGCATCTCCACATCATTTAAAATAAACACTGACTGAAATCCGGTATAAATAGTCCCAACTCTCACCTGAAACTCAGTCACTCCAGATACAGTGTAAACACAGCCCTGACTGGGACCCGGACTCACTCCAGATACAGTGTAAACACGGCCCTGACTGGGACCCGGACTCACTCCAGATACAGTGTAAACACGGCCCTGACTGGGACCCGGACTCACTCCAGATACAGTGTAAACACAGCCCTGACTGGGACCCGGACTCACTCCAGATACAGTGTAAACACAGCCCTGACTGGGACCGGGACTCACTCCAGATACAGTGCAAACACAGCCCTGACTGGGACCCGGACTCACTCCAGATACAGTGTAAACACAGCCCTGACTAGGACCTGGACTCACTCCAGATACAGTGTAAACACAGCCCTGACTGGGACCCGGACTCACTCCAGATACAGTGTAAACACAACCCTGAACGGGACCCGGACTCACTCCAGATACAGTGTAAACACGGCCCTGACTGGGACCCGGACTCACTCCAGATACAGTGTAAACACGGCCCTGACTGGGACCCGGACTCACTCCAGATACAGTGTAAACACGGCCCTGACTGGGACCCGGACTCACTCCAGATACAGTGTAAACACGGCCCTGACTGGGACCCGGACTCACTCCAGATACACTGTAAACACAGCCCTGACTGGGACCCGGACTCACTCCAGATACAGTGTAAACACGGCCCTGACTGGGACCAGGACTCACTCCAGATACAGTGTAAACACAGCCCTGACTGGAACCCAGACTCACTCCAGATACAGTGTAAAAAAAGCTCTGACTGGGACCCGGACTCACTCCAGATACAGTGTAAACACAGCTCTGACTGGGACCCGGACTCACTCCAGATACAGTGTAAACAAGCTCTGACTGGGACTCAGACTCACTCCAGATACAGTGTAAACACAGCCCTGACTAGGACCTGGACTCACTCCAGATACAGTGTAAACACAGCCCTGACTGGGACCCGGACTCACTCCAGATACAGTGTAAACACAGCCCTGACTAGGACCTGGACTCACTCCAGATGCAGTGTAAACACAGCCCTGACTGGGACCCAGACTCACTCCAGATACAGTGTAAACACAGCCCTGACTGGGACCCAGACTCACTCCAGATACACTGTAAACAAGCTCTGACTGGGACCCAGAGTCACTCCAGATACAGTGTAAACACAGCCCTGACTGGGACCCAGAGTCACTCCAGATACAGTGTAAACACAGCCCTGACTGGGACCCGGACTCACTCCAGATACAGTGTAAACACGGCTCTGACTGGGACCCAGACTCACTCCAGATACAGTGTAAACACAGCCCTGACTGGGACCCAGATCACTCCAGATACAGTGTAAACACAGCCCTGACTGGGACCCGGACTCACTCCAGATACACTGTAAACACAGCCCTGAACGGGACCCGGACTCACTCCAGATACAGTGTAAACACGGCCCTGACTGGGACCCAGACTCACTCCAGATACAGTGTAAACACGGCCCTGACTGGGACCCGGACTCACTCCAGATACAGTGTAAACACGGCCCTGACTGGGACCCGGACTCACTCCAGATACACTGTAAACACAGCCCTGACTGGGACCCAGACTCACTCCAGATACAGTGTAAACACGGCCCTGACTGGGACCCGGACTCACTCCAGATACAGTGTAAACACGGCCCTGACTGGGACCCGGACTCACTCCAGATACAGTGTAAACACAGCCCTGACTGGGACCCAGACTCACTCCAGATACAGTGTAAACACAGCCCTGACTGGGACCCAGACTCACTCCAGATACACTGTAAACAAGCTCTGACTGGGACCCAGAGTCACTCCAGATACAGTGTAAACACAGCCCTGACTGGGACCCAGAGTCACTCCAGATACAGTGTAAACACAGCCCTGACTGGGACCCGGACTCACTCCAGATACAGTGTAAATACGGCTCTGACTGGGACCCAGACTCACTCCAGATACAGTGTAAACACAGCCCTGACTGGGACCCAGATCACTCCAGATACAGTGTAAACACAGCCCTGACTGGGACCCGGACTCACTCCAGATACACTGTAAACACAGCCCTGAACGGGACCCGGACTCACTCCAGATACAGTGTAAACACGGCCCTGACTGGGACCCAGACTCACTCCAGATACAGTGTAAACACGGCCCTGACTGGGACCCGGACTCACTCCAGATACAGTGTAAACACGGCCCTGACTGGGACCCGGACTCACTCCAGATACACTGTAAACACAGCCCTGACTGGGACCCAGACTCACTCCAGATACAGTGTAAACACGGCCCTGACTGGGACCCGGACTCACTCCAGATACAGTGTAAACACGGCCCTGACTGGGACCCGGACTCACTCCAGATACAGTGTAAACACGGCCCTGACTGGGACCCGGACTCACTCCAGATACAGTGTAAACACGGCCCTGACTGGGACCAGGACTCACTCCAGATACACTGTAAACACAGCCCTGAACGGGACCCGGACTCACTCCAGATACAGTGTAAACACAGCCCTGACTGGGACCCGGACTCACTCCAGATACAGTGTAAACACGGCTCTGACTGGGACCCAGACTCACTCCAGATACAGTGTAAACACAGCCCTGACTGGGACCCAGATCACTCCAGATACAGTGTAAACACAGCCCTGACTGGGACCCGGACTCACTCCAGATACACTGTAAACACAGCCCTGAACGGGACCCGGACTCACTCCAGATACAGTGTAAACACGGCCCTGACTGGGACCCAGACTCACTCCAGATACAGTGTAAACACGGCCCTGACTGGGACCCGGACTCACTCCAGATACAGTGTAAACACGGCCCTGACTGGGACCCGGACTCACTCCAGATACACTGTAAACACAGCCCTGACTGGGACCCAGACTCACTCCAGATACAGTGTAAACACAGCCCTGACTGGGACCCAGACTCACTCCAGATACACTGTAAACAAGCTCTGACTGGGACCCAGAGTCACTCCAGATACAGTGTAAACACAGCCCTGACTGGGACCCAGAGTCACTCCAGATACAGTGTAAACACAGCCCTGACTGGGACCCGGACTCACTCCAGATACAGTGTAAACACGGCTCTGACTGGGACCCAGACTCACTCCAGATACAGTGTAAACACAGCCCTGACTGGGACCCAGATCACTCCAGATACAGTGTAAACACGGCCCTGACTGGGACCCGGACTCACTCCAGATACACTGTAAACACAGCCCTGAACGGGACCCGGACTCACTCCAGATACAGTGTAAACACGGCCCTGACTGGGACCCAGACTCACTCCAGATACAGTGTAAACACGGCCCTGACTGGGACCCGGACTCACTCCAGATACAGTGTAAACACGGCCCTGACTGGGACCCGGACTCACTCCAGATACACTGTAAACACAGCCCTGACTGGGACCCAGACTCACTCCAGATACAGTGTAAACACGGCCCTGACTGGGACCCGGACTCACTCCAGATACAGTGTAAACACGGCCCTGACTGGGACCCGGACTCACTCCAGATACAGTGTAAACACAGCCCTGACTGGGACCCAGACTCACTCCAGATACAGTGTAAACACAGCCCTGACTGGGACCCAGACTCACTCCAGATACACTGTAAACAAGCTCTGACTGGGACCCAGAGTCACTCCAGATACAGTGTAAACACAGCCCTGACTGGGACCCGGACTCACTCCAGATACAGTGTAAACACGGCTCTGACTGGGACCCAGACTCACTCCAGATACAGTGTAAACACAGCCCTGACTGGGACCCAGATCACTCCAGATACAGTGTAAACACAGCCCTGACTGGGACCCGGACTCACTCCAGATACACTGTAAACACAGCCCTGAACGGGACCCGGACTCACTCCAGATACAGTGTAAACACGGCCCTGACTGGGACCCAGACTCACTCCAGATACAGTGTAAACACGGCCCTGACTGGGACCCGGACTCACTCCAGATACAGTGTAAACACGGCCCTGACTGGGACCCGGACTCACTCCAGATACACTGTAAACACAGCCCTGACTGGGACCCAGACTCACTCCAGATACAGTGTAAACACGGCCCTGACTGGGACCCGGACTCACTCCAGATACAGTGTAAACACGGCCCTGACTGGGACCCGGACTCACTCCAGATACAGTGTAAACACAGCCAAGTCCTTGCGACTGCCCAGGATCACTGTAGATATTGTCTACTTAAAAAGGAAATTGAATGCAGTCCAATTATGCTCCCATATCTGCTGCAGAGCAGTGTGAAGATTAAGTACAGAGTTCAGTCACTTGACAGCCTTGCCAGCTGGCTTTGAAGTTCATCTGCAAATCCAGTCTTCAGTACAAAAGATAAATTGTAATCCTATGTTTGACTCAAGCATGCCTCAATCTTCACATCTTATCAGCCACTGAGTAACTGATAGTCTTTGATGTTTCTTGTTGTGTGTTGAGGGAAGGATAGTGCCAGTGTAATGTTTCACAATAATACTAGTTTATTCAGTCCATGTACATAGAACGCACAGCACAGAAACAGGCCATTCGGCCCAACTGGTCTATCCCGGTGTTTATGCTCCAAACGGGCCTCCTCCCTCCCTACTTCATCTCACCCTATCAGCATATCCTTCTATTCCTTTCCCCGTCATCTATTTATCCAACTCCCCCTTAAATGTATCTACACTATTCGCCTCAACTACTCCTTGTGGGAGCGAGTTCCACATTCTCACCACTCTCTGGGTAAAGAAGTTTCTCCTGAATTCCCGATTGGATTTATTGGTGACTATCTTATATTTATGGCCCCTAGTTTTGGTCTCCCCCACAAGTGGAAACATCTTCTCCATGTCTACCCTATCAAACCCCTTCGTAATCTTAAAGACCTCGATCAGGTCACCCCTCAGTCTTCTCCTTTCCAGAGAAAAGAGCCCCAGCCTGTTCAATCTTTCCTGACGGTTGTAACCTCTCAGTTCTGGTATCATCCTTGTTAATGAATTTTGTACCTTCTCCAGGTGTCCTCTCTATCCTTTTTGATTAAATTAGGACACACGGCAATTAAATTCTCCGTTAAAAAAGGGAGAAAACACCATCACTGGAAGCCCAAGGCCCTCTCCCTATGTCAGGTAGCCTCATGGTTACCTCCAAGGATTGCTGGCCTGGTACCGCATTGGGTTCAAATCCCACCACAGCCAGTTGGGAATCTAAATCCGGTAAATTAGCAGGATACAAAATTGATCGTGAGGGAAAAAAAAAGCATGTTTTTTGATTTGTCGCCAAAAAAAAACCCCAACTGGCTCCCTAATGAAATTTTAGAAAACACCAGAAAATTGTGGAAAGAGTCAGCATCTGAGGAGAGAGAGAAACAAGAGGTAACGTTTCAGGAGGATGCCATTTTGGAACGGAACCAACGAAAAGGTCATCGCCCTGAAACGTTAACTCTGGTTTCTTTCTCTCTCCGCGGACGCCGCCCAACCCGCTGAGAGTTTCCGGCACTTTCCGGTATTTTGTTTCAGGTTTCCAGCGCCCCCCCGCCGCGGTATTTTGTTACCGGCTCACCTACTGATCTGTCGGTCTCGGGGTGGGGGTGGCCTTACGTGTGACTTCGGCTCCGCGCTACGTGCTTGAGTCTTAATGCCTGCTTCAGTTCTATTTGCAACGTCAGAGGGCATTAGGAGGGCGATGAACGAGGCCTTGCCAGCGTCGCCCGCAGCCCGAGAACAAGTACGTAGAGCAAAAGGGGGCCCTTCTGGGCTCACCATATCCCCAATAAACTCCCACAAGTACACATGGGTCTAAACAAGGGACGTGTGTGAACACAAGAAATCTTCAGAACAGCTAAGTCACCACTGGGTGGTTCAGCCCCATCTTCTGACCAGATCCCTCAATCCCTCCTCTCCCCAGAGACCCATCCAGTTGCCTCTTGACTCAATTCACACTGCCGACCTCAATATCCTTCCCTGGCAATTCAATTGCCCTCAGGACGAAAGTTTCCCCCGACATCCCCTCTTACTTCAACGGTCAAACCAAATCAGTTCACCGCTCTTGAAAACTCAGCCTTGCGGTCTCCTCTATTCCAACAAACTTCGCCAAAAAAGAAAGACCGCCATTAAATCATCAATCCAGTTCACCGAGTCATTGTAGAGGAGACAGTCCCTTGTCCAGCCTTGTCTGGGTGACCACCTTCCCTTTAGAATTCACCGATAGTTGAACAAATTATTTTTCACACCAAGATATTCAGACTCGCCCATGGCACGGCGGGAAAGTCACCGACATTAGGTTTTAACAGGCGTTGCAGAACGAAAGACAATTTAGGAATTCCAGCGGTTGGGGCCTGGGCGGCTGAAGGCACGGCCGCCAATGGCGGGGCGAAGGAAATCGGGGAGGCCAGAACCGGAGGAGCGCAGAGATCTCGGAAAGGGCTGTGGGGGCTTGAGGAGGTTACAGAGATAGGGGAGTGGAGGGGCAAGGGCCATGGAAGGATTTGAAGGCAAGGGTGAGGGATAAATATTGGTCCAGGACACCGGGGAGAACTCCCCCTGCTCTTCTTCCGAACAGTGGCCGTGGGATCTTTTACACGCAGGGGGGGGCCCCTCGGTTTAACGTCTCATCCCAAAGGTGGCACCTCCGACAGTGCAGCACTCCCTCAGCACTGGCACTGGGGCGTGTCGGCCTAGAATACGGGGCTTAAGTCTCTGGAGGGGGACTTGAACCCACGACCTTCTGACTCAGAGGCGAGCGAGTGCTACCCACTGATCCACGGCCGACACCTACAAGGGAGGGGCTCTAAGCAGCCGTCATAACAAAACAGTCTCGAGACTGAAAGGAACGGGGAGTGGCGAAAACATCTCATCTGGCTGCCTCTTGTCTCTTTTTTCTCAGTTCTGACGAAGGACCAACACCCTTTCAGACGCTGCGTGTTTCCCCCTAGGGGTCTTTCCGCATCCCCCACCCCCATGATAATGTTACAAGTGCTGAAAGAGACCGTCTTATATTGGAAACCAGGCTTGCATCGATCAGAAAAGGCAATGGAGTTGAATCATGGAGCAAAGGAGGCCATTCAGCCCTTTGCGCCTGTGACAGCTCTTTGAGGGAGCTAGCTGATTGGTCCCACTCCATCCCCCACAGCCCTACACATTTTTCAAATGGGAGGCCGCGACAGAGTTTGTCTAATCCACACCCATTGTCTCCGGCCTCACTGACCAACCCAGTATCAGTGTCAAGACTAGTGTCTCATGAGCTCCCAAGTCACTGGTGATCAGAACCCTGGTCAGACCCCCATCTGGAGCACTGCGTTCAGTTCTGGGCACCGCACCTCAGGAAGGATATATTGGCCTTGGAGGGGGTGCCGAGCAGATTCAGCAGAATGATACCAGGGCTTAGAGAGTTAAATTACGAGGACAGGTTGCACAGACTAGGCCTGTATTCCCTCAAGTTTAGAGGATTGAGGGGTGAAATAATTTGATAAGGTGGATAGAGAGAAACTATTTCCTCTGGTGGGGGGAGTCCAGAACAAGGGGGGCATAACCTTAAAATTAGAGCCAGGCCGTTCAGGGGTGATGTCAGGAAGCACTTCCTCACACAAAGGGGAGTGGAAATCTCGAACTCTCTCCCCCCAAAAAGGGCCCTGGATGCTGGGGGTCAATTGGAGATTTCAAGACCGAGATGGATAGACTTTTGTTGGGTGAGGGGATCGAGGGATGTGGAGCAAAGGCGGGCAAATGGAGTTGAGGTACAGGTCAGCCCGCGATCTAACTGAATGGCGGAACAGGCCCGAGGGGCTGAACGGCCTCCTCCTATTCCTGTGTCTCCCTGGGAATAACAAAAACGCGGGTCGAGGAAGGGGAGGGTAGAGGGAAGAAAAAGGGGGCTTTTTTCCCCCAACACAGGCCAGCAGAACGAGGTCAGAATGTCCGCCATCCAAATACTCCTAATCTACCGTCTCCCTGACGAGAACAGGCGGACGGTTTCCTCGGGAACAGATTGACCGTTTACGACACCAATACCCCCAGAGCGTAAATCCGTGACCCAGCCTCCCGCCATCTTAGAAGCAGCCTCGCATGCGATGACCCACACCAGGTCTCTCCAAAACCTTCCAACCACCCCCCCCCACCATCCGCATGCACCCCACACTCCAGGTACAAGACGCCCCTCCTCCCTATTGTTCTGGGAATCTTCACTCTCTCCCACCCTTTCCTGTCTCCGATTCTTTTCAGGAAACTGAAACACACACAGCACTCGGAAAGAGGCCACTCGGCCCCTCGTGCCTGCCCTTTGAAAGAGCCGTCCGAATCGGTCTCTCTCTCTCTCTCTCTCAAAACCTCCCTCACCCAAACCCATTTACCCCGTCAGCCCTGCAATTATTTTTCCTTTTCAAGTATTTATCCAATTCCCTTTCGAAGGTCACTATTGAATCTGCTTCCACCGCCCTTTCAGGCAGCGCGTTCCAGATCAGAACAACTCACTGCGTTAAATAAAAAATTCTCCCCCTCTCTGGTTCTTTTGCCAGTTATCTTAAACCTGTGTCCTCTGGTTAGCCGACGATTCTGCCAGTGGAAAGAGTTTCTCCTTATTTACTCCAGCAAAAGCCCCCTCGGAATTTTGTACCCCTCTATTAAATCCTGAGCGCCTCCTTAAAATGCATTTTTTTCCCCCCCCCGAGATTATATATAGAAAAGGAAACAGGCAGACAATGGTTTGACTCCGCAGCCTCCCTTTCAACAGCAAAGCACGGCAGCCCATTGGAAGAAGAAAGGTACAGCACACTGACTTTATGTGAGAACTATTCAGCTGGCTCCGATTACACGATCAGCCAGAGAACAAGCAGCCAACGACGACCGACAGGCTCAGTCCCAAACTACCTTTCCCCCCGCCTCCTCACACGCCCAAATTTAACGGGAGCTCTCTTAAAATGGTTCTATGTTCTCAGCTGCATCTCCGTGCACTGGGTATCTGCCCCTCCACCTCTCTCCAAACCCTGTATCTGCCCCCTCTCCTCTCCAAACCCTGTATCTGCCCCCTCTCCTCTCCAAACCCTGTATCTGCCCCCTCTCCTCTCCAAACCCTGTATCTGCCCCCTCTCCTCTCCAAACCCTGTATCTGCCCCCCCCTCCTCTCCAAACCCTGTATCTGCCCCCACCTCTCTCCAAACCCTGTATCTGCCCCCACCTCTCTCCAAACCCTGTATCTGCCCCCCCTCTCTCCAAACCCTGTATCTGCCCCCCCCTCTCTCCAAACCCTGTATCTGCCCCCCCTCTCTCCAAACCCTGTATCTGCCCCCCCTCTCTCTCCAAACCCTGTATCTGCCCCCTCTCCTCTCCAAACCCTGTATCTGCCCCCCCCTCTCCAAACCCTGTATCTGCCCCCACCTCTCTCCAAACCCTGTATCTGCACCCCCTCTCTCCAAACCCTGTATCTGCACCCCCTCTCTCCAAACCCTGTGTCTGCACCCCCCCTCTCCAAACCCTGTGTCTGCCCCCCCCTCACTCCAAACCCTGTATCTGCCCCCCCTCTATCTCCAAACCCTGTATCTGCCCCCCCTCCTCTCCAAACCCACCATCTACCCCCTCATCAAACCCCTGCATCCACCCCCTCTCCAAACCCTCCATCCACCCCCTCATCAAACCCTCCATCCACCCCCTCTCCAAACCCTCCATCCACCCCCTCATCAAACCCTCCATCCACCCCCTCATCAAACCCTCCATCCACCCCCTCATCAAACCCTCCATCCACCCCCTCATCAAACCCTCCATCCACCCCCTCATCAAACCCTCCATCCACCCCCTCATCAAACCCTCCATCCACCCCCTCATCAAACCCTCCATCCACCCCCTCATCAAACCCTCCATCCACCCCCTCATCAAACCCTCCATCCACCCCCTCATCAAACCCTCCATCCACCCCCTCATCAAACCCTCCATCCACCCCCTCATCAAACCCTCCATCCACCCCCTCATCAAACCCTCCATCCACCCCCTCATCAAACCCCTCCATCCACCCCCTCATCAAACCCCTCCATCCACCCCCTCATCAAACCCTCCATCCACCCCCTCATCAAACCCCTCCATCCACCCCCTCATCAAACCCCTCTATCCTCCCCCTCATCAAACCCTCCATCCACCCCCTCATCAAACCCTCCATCCTCCCCCTCATCAAACCCTGAATCTACCCCCTCATCAAACCCTCCATCCACCCCCTCATCAAACCCTCCATCCTCCCCCTCATCAAACCCTGAATCTACCCCCTCATCAAACCCTCCATCCACCCCCTCATCAAACCCCTCCATCCACCCCCTCATCAAACCCCTCCATCCTCCCCCTCATCAAACCCCTCCATCCTCCCCCTCATCAAACCCCTCTATCCTCCCCCTCATCAAACCCTCCATCCTCCCCATCATCAAACCCCATCATCAACCCCCTCTCCAAACCCTTGCATCCAATGCAGCTTCCAGTGAGGACTCCGGGGCTCCTCTCTCTCCCCAAACCCATCCCAAGCCTCACAAAGCCGCTCTGGACCCTGCACATTGCTCTCTCTCTCTCTCTCTGTCTCTGTCTCTGTCTCTCTACCGCGGAATAAGCAGATCAAAACCCACCTTCCACAGCCAGTGCAGCAGGGAGCAAGCAGCAAAGCAGCCAGCGACTCATGGTTGCCCTTTCCTCCGGGGCAGGGGGTGAGACTGGGGGGGTGGGTACGAACCGGTCTCTCCCTGCGATCAGCGCATCCCGGACCCTCCGCAAACTTTCCAAACCTCCGCCAACAAGAGAAAAAAACTTTGCCACAAAACTTCCCCAGCAGCTGGAGGCTGAAACTGACTGGAGCCGCCCCCTCCCCGCTCCAATTGGTCCACCGGGCTGTCAATCACAGCCAGCTCGTTTAAACCCCACCCCCAAACTTGTTTAAAACTTTTTTTCTCCCCCCACCCCACTCCCAAAAAAAGACATTTCAGCAAACATCAAATGAAATAATGACTGCACTTATTAAATCTGGCACAGAAAGAGGCCATTTGGCCCATCGTGCCTGTGCTGGCCCTTTGTGAAAGAGCAATCTAATTGAGTTCACCCCTCCCCAATCACTCTGCAAATTTTTCCCCTTCATAAATGTTTAATTTTAGGGAGAAAAATTCCTCTTCGGGTGAATTTGTGGCAATAATTTTATATCCTAATAAATTTCAGGTAAACTTTTTGAGGGTCTAATTTTCAAAATCTTTTCTTTTTGCACTTGTATTAAAGGGATGATTTGAGAATGGAGAGATCATATTGCAGATCTTTCTCACTGTCTTTTGCATTTGCTCTTCTCCCCAGTTTTTAAAAAAGTGTTTCCCACCCCTCCAAAATAAAATTCCTTTCCTGCTCCTAATCCAACGCCTTTGTTCTCCTGCACATGGTGAATGCGCCTCGAACCTGCCAAAAAAAAGAGGGTCGTTCAGAGCGTCGCCTTGTTTCGCACACAACAGATTCGAAGATTACACCCAGCCAGCACCGACTCGCTGCCGGGGAAAAGATGTCCTTTTGTGGCCGTGGAGAACCCGCGCCCTCTGGCGGCGACACCCCCAAGCCCAACCCTGAAGAGACGTGACCGCAGGGAGGGACAAGCGGCTTCTGAAAATGCGAGAGGGGGGAGGTTTGGGCAATAGAGAGGGTCTCCACTCTATAGGGAGGAGGTTTGAGTAATAGAGAGGGTCTCCACTCTATAGGGCGAGGTTTGGGTAATAGAGAGGGTCTCCACACTATAGGAGGAGGTTTGGGTAATAGAGAGGGTCTCCACACTATCGGGAGGAGGTTTGGGTAATAGAGAGGGTCTCCACTCTATAGGAGGAGGTTTGGGTAATAGAGAGGGTCTCCACTCTATAGGAGGAGGTTTGGGTAATAGAGAGGGTCTCCACTCTATAGGAGGAGGTTTGGGTAATAGAGAGGGTCTCCACACTATAGGAGGACGTTTGGGTAATAGAGAGGGTCTCCACTCTATAGGAGGAGGTTTGGGTAATAGAGAGGGTCTCCACTCTATAGGAGGAGGTTTGGGTAATAGAGAGGGTCTCCACACTATAGGAGGAGGTTTAGGTAATAGAGAGGGTCTCCACACTATAGGGGGAGGTTTAAGGCAATTGAGAGGGTCTCCACTCTATCGGAGGAGGTTTGGGTAATAGAGAGGGTCTCCACACTATAGGAGGTGGTTTGGGTAAAAGAGAGGGTCTCCACTCTATAGGAGGAGGTTTAAGGCAATTGAGGGGGTCTCCACACTATAGGGAGGAGGTTTGGGTAATAGAGAGGGTCTCCACACTATAGGGAGGAGGTTTGGGTAATAGAGAGGGTCTCCACACTATAGGAGGAGGTTTGGGGTAATTGAGAGGGTCTCCACACTATAGGGGGAGATTTGGGGTAATTGAGAGGGTCTCCACACTATGGGGAGGAGGTTTGGGTAATAGAGAGGGTCTCCACTCTATAGGAGGAGGTTTGAGTAATGGAGATGGTCTCCACACTATAGGAGGAGGTTTAAGGCAATTGAGAGGGTCTCCACACTATAGGGAGGAAGTTTGGTCGATTGAGAGGGTGTCCACTCTATAGGGAGGAGGTTTGGGTAATAGAGAGGGTCTCCACTCTATAGGAGGAGGTTTGGGTAATAGAGAGGGTCTCCACACTATAGGACGCGGTTTAAGGCAATTGAGAGGGTCTCCACTCTATAGGGGGAGGTTTGGGGTAATAGAGAGGGTCTCCACACCATAGGGAGGAGGTTTGGGTAATAGAGAGGGTCTCCACGCTATAGGAGGAGGTTTGGTTAATAGAGAGGGTCTCCACACTATAGGAGGTGGTTTGGGTAATAGAGAGGGTCTCCACTCTATAGGAGGTGGTTTGGGTAATAGAGAGGGTCTCCACACTATAGGAGGAGGTTTGGGTAATAGAGAGGGTCTCCACACTATAGGAGGAGGTTTGGGTAATAGAGAGGGTCTCCACTCTATAGGAGGTGGTTTGGGTAATCGAGAGGGTCTCCACACGATGGGGAGGAGGTTTGGGTAATAGAGAGGGTCTCCACACTATAGGAGGAGGTTTGGGTAATCGAGAGGGTCTCCACACGATGGGGAGGAGGTTTGGGTAATAGAGAGGGTCTCCACTCTATAGGAGGAGGTTTGTGTAATAGAGAGGGTCTCCACTCTATAGGAGGAGGTTTGGGTAATAGAGAGGGTCTCCACACTATCGGAGGACGTTCGGGTAATAGAGAGGGTCTCCACACTATAGGGAGGAGGTTTGGGTAATAGAGAGGGTCTCCACTCTATAGGAGGTGGTTTGGGTAATAGAGAGGGTCTCCACTCTATAGGAGGAGGTTTGGGTAATAGAGAGGGTCTCCACACTATAGGAGGAGGTTTGGGTAATAGAGAGGGTCTCCACTCTATAAGGGGGAGGTTTAATGCAATTGAGAGGGTCTCCAAACTATAGGGGGAGATTTGGGGTAATCGAGAGGGTCTCCACACGATGGGGAGGAGGTTTGGGTAATAGAGAGGGTCTCCACACTATCGGGAGGAGGTTTGGGTAATAGAGAGGGTCTCCACACTATAGGAGGAGGTTTGGGTAATCGAGAGGGTCTCCACACGATGGGGAGGAGGTTTGGGTAATAGAGAGGGTCTCCACTCTATAGGAGGAGGTTTGTGTAATAGAGAGGGTCTCCACTCTATAGGAGGAGGTTTGGGTAATAGAGAGGGTCTCCACACTATCGGAGGACGTTCGGGTAATAGAGAGGGTCTCCACACTATAGGGAGGAGGTTTGGGTAATAGAGAGGGTCTCCACACTATAGGGAGGAGGTTTGGGTAATAGAGAGGGTCTCCACACTATCGGAGGAGGTTCGGGTAATAGAGAGGGTCTCCACACTATAGGAGGAGGTTTGTGTAATAGAGAGGGTCTCCACTCTATAGGAGGAGGTTTGTGTAATAGAGAGGGTCTCCACTCTATAGGAGGAGGTTTGTGTAATAGAGAGGGTCTCCACACTATAGGAGGAGGTTTGTGTAATAGAGAGGGTCTCCACTCTATAGGAGGAGGTTTGTGTAATAGAGAGGGTCTCCACTCTATAGGAGGGAGGTTTGGGTAATAGAGAGGGTCTCCACTCTATAGGAGGAGGTTTAATGCAATTGAGAGGGCCTCCACACTATAGGGGAAGATTTGGGGTAATAGAGAGGGTCTCCACACTATGGGGAGGAGGTTTGGGCAATAGAGAGGGTCTCCACATTATAGGAGGTGGTTTGGGTAATAGAAAGGGTCTCCACACTATAGGGAGGAGGTTTGGGTAATAGAGAGGGTCTCAACTCTATCGGAGGAGGTTTGGGTAATAGAGAGGGTCTCCACACTATAGCAGGAGGTTTGGGTAATAGAGAGGGTCTCCACTCTTTTGGGGGAGGTTTGGGTAATAGAGAGGGTCTCCACACTGTAGCAGGAGGCTTGGGTAATAGAGAGGGTCTCCACTCTGTAGGACGAGGTTTGGGTAATAGAGAGGGTCTCCACACTACAGCAGGAAGTTTGGGTAATAGAGAGGGTCTCCACTCTATAGCAGGAGGTTTGGGTAATAGAGAGGGTCTCCACTCTATAGGAGGAGGTTTGGGTAATAGAGAGGGTCTCCACTGTATAGGGGGGAGGTTTGGGTAATAGAGAGGGTCTCCACACTATAGGACGCGGTTTAAGGCAATTGAGAGAGTCTCCACACTATAGGGGGAGGTTTGGGGTAATAGAGAGGGTCTCCACACTATAGGGAGGAGGTTTGGGTAATAGAGAGGGTCTCCACGCTATAGGAGGAGGTTTGGTTAATAGAGAGGGTCTCCACACTATAGGCAGAAGGTTTGGGTAATAGAGAGGGTCTCCACTCTATAGGAGGAGGTTTGGGTAATAGAGAGGGTCTCCACACTATAGGGGGAGGTTTGGGTAATAGAGAGGGTCTCCACACTATAGGAGGAGGTTTGGGTAATAGACAGGGTCTCCACACTATAGGAGGAGGTTTGGGTAATAGAGAGGGTCTCCACTCTATAGGGGGGAGGTTTGGGTAATAGAGAGGGTCTCAACACTGTAGCAGGAGGCTTGGATAATAGAGAGGGTCTCCACTCTGTAGGAGGAGGTTTGGGTAATAGAGAGGGTCTCCACTCTATAGGAGGAGGTTTGGGTAATAGAGAGGGTCTCCACTCTATAGGGGGAGGTTTGGGTAATAGAGAGGGTCTCCACACTATAGCAGGAGGTTTGGGTAATAGAGAGGGTCTCCATTCTATAGGAGGAGGTTTGGGTAATAGAGAGGGTCTCCACTCTATAGGGGGAGGTTTGGGTAATAGAGAGGGTCTCCACACTGTAGCAGGAGGCTTGGGTAATAGAGAGTGTCTCCACTCTGTAGGAGGAGGTTTGGGTAATAGAGAGGGTCTCCACTCTATCGGACGAGGTTTGGGTAATAGAGAGGGTCTCCACACTATAGGAGGAGGTTTGGGTAATAGAGAGGGTCTCCACTCTATAGGGGGGAGGTTTGGGTAATAGAGAGGGTCTCCACACTATAGGAGGACGTTTGGGTAATAGAGAGGGTCTCCACTCTATAGGGGGGAGGTTTGGGTAATAGAGAGGGTCTCCACACTATAGGAGGACGTTTGGGTAATAGAGAGGGTCTCCACTGTATAGGGGGGAGGTTTGGGTAATAGAGAGGGTCTCCACACTATAGGACGCGGTTTAAGGCAATTGAGAGGGTCTCCACACTATAGGGGGAGGTTTGGGGTAATAGAGAGGGTCTCCACACTATAGGGAGGAGGTTTGGGTAATAGAGAGGGTCTCCACGCTATAGGAGGAGGTTTGGTTAATAGAGAGGGTCTCCACACTATAGGCAGAAGGTTTGGGTAATAGAGAGGGTCTCCACTCTATAGGAGGAGGTTTGGGTAATAGAGAGGGTCTCCACGCTATAGGAGGAGGTTTGGTTAATAGAGAGGGTCTCCACACTATAGGCAGAAGGTTTGGGTAATAGAGAGGGTCTCCACTCTATAGGAGGAGGTTTGGGTAATAGAGAGGGTCTCCACACTATCGGGGGAGGTTTGGGTAATAGAGAGGGTCTCCACTCTATAGGAGGAGGTTTGGGTAATAGAGAGGGTCTCCACACTATAGGAGGAGGTTTGGGTAATAGAGAGGGTCTCCACACTAGAGGAGGAAATTTGGGTAATAGAGAGGGTCTCCACACTATGGGGAGGAGGTTTGGGTCATAGAGAGGGTCTCCACACTATAGGAGGAGGTTTGGGTCATAGAGAGGGTCTCCACTCTATAGCAGGAGGTTTGGGTAATAGAGAGGGTCTCCACTCTATAGGAGGTGGTTTGGGTAATAGAGAGGGTCTCCACTCTATAGGAGGAGGTTTGGGTAATAGAGAGGGTCTCCACTCTATAGGAGGAGGTTTGGGTAATAGAGAGGGTCTCCACACTATGGGGAGGAGGTTTGGGTAATAGAGAGGGTCTCCACTCTATAGGAGGAGGTTTGGGTAATAGAGAGGGTCTCCACTCTATAGGAGGAGGTTTGGGTAATAGAGAGGGTCTCCACACTATAGGGGGAGGTTTGGGTAATAGAGAGGGTCTCCACTCTATAGGAGGAGGTTTGGGTAATAGAGAGGGTCTCCACACTATAGGAGGAGGTTTGGGTAATAGAGAGGGTCTCCACGCTATAGGCAGAAGGTTTGGGTAATAGAGAGGGTCTCCACATCTATAGGAGGAGGTTTGGGTAATAGAGAGGGTCTCCACGCTATAGGAGGAGGTTTGGTTAATAGAGAGGGTCTCCACACTATAGGCAGAAGGTTTGGGTAATAGAGAGGGTCTCCACTCTATAGGAGGAGGTTTGGGTAATAGAGAGGGTCTCCACACTATCGGGGGAGGTTTGGGTAATAGAGAGGGTCTCCACTCTATAGGAGGAGGTTTGGGTAATAGAGAGGGTCTCCACACTATAGGAGGAGGTTTGGGTAATAGAGAGGGTCTCCACACTAGAGGAGGAAATTTGGGTAATAGAGAGGGTCTCCACACTATGGGGAGGAGGTTTGGGTCATAGAGAGGGTCTCCACACTATAGGAGGAGGTTTGGGTCATAGAGAGGGTCTCCACTCTATAGCAGGAGGTTTGGGTAATAGAGAGGGTCTCCACTCTATAGGAGGTGGTTTGGGTAATAGAGAGGGTCTCCACTCTATAGGAGGAGGTTTGGGTAATAGAGAGGGTCTCCACTCTATAGGAGGAGGTTTGGGTAATAGAGAGGGTCTCCACACTATGGGGAGGAGGTTTGGGTAATAGAGAGGGTCTCCACTCTATAGGAGGAGGTTTGGGTAATAGAGAGGGTCTCCACTCTATAGGAGGAGGTTTGGGTAATAGAGAGGGTCTCCACACTATAGGGGGAGGTTTGGGTAATAGAGAGGGTCTCCACTCTATAGGAGGAGGTTTGGGTAATAGAGAGGGTCTCCACTCTATAGGAGGAGGTTTGGGTAATAGAGAGGGTCTCCACACTATAGGAGGATGTTTGGGTAATAGAGAGGGTCTCCACACTATAGGAGGAGGTTTAATGCAATTGAGAGGGTCTCCACACTATAGGGGGAGCTTTGGGTAATAGAGAGGGTCTCCACACTATGGGGAGGAGGTTTGGGCAATAGAGAGGGTCTCCACATTATAGGAGGTGGTTTGGGTAATAGAGAGGGTCTCCACACTATCGGGAGGAGGTTTGGGTAATAGAGAGGGTCTCCACACTATAGGAGGTGGTTTGGGTAATAGAGAGGGTCTCCACACTATAGCAGGAGGTTTGGGTAATAGAGAGGGTCTCCACACTATAGGGAGGAGGTTTGGGTAATAGAGAGGGTCTCCACTCTATAGGGGGAGGTTTGGGTAATAGAGAGGGTCTCCACACTATAGCAGGAGGTTTGGGTAATAGAGAGGGTCTCCACTCTATAGGGAGGAGGTTTGGGTAATAGAGAGGGTCTCCACTCTATAGGGGGAGGTTTGGGTAATAGAGAGGGTCTCCACACTAAAGCAGGAGGTTTGGGTAATAGAGAGGGTCTCCACTCTATAGGGGGGAGGTTTGGGTAATAGAGAGGGTCTCCACACTAAAGCAGGAGGTTTGGGTAATAGAGAGGGTCTCAACACTGTAGCAGGAGGCTTGGATAATAGAGAGGGTCTCCACTCTATAGGAGGAGGTTTGGGTAATAGAGAGGGTCTCCACTCTATAGGGGGAGGTTTGGGTAATAGAGAGGGTCTCCACACTATAGCAGGAGGTTTGGGTAATAGAGAGGGTCTCCACACTATAGGAGGAGTTTTGGGTAATAGAGAGGGTCTCCATTCTATAGGAGGAGGTTTGGGTAATAGAGAGGGTCTCCACTCTATAGGGGGAGGTTTGGGTAATAGAGAGGGTCTCCACTGTAAAGGGGGGAGGTTTGGGTAATAGAGAGGGTCTCCACACTGTAGCAGGAGGCTTGGGTAATAGAGAGGGTCTCCAATCTATCGGACGAGTTTTGGGTAATAGAGAGGGTCTCCACTCTACAGGAGGAGGTTTGGGTAATAGAGAGGGTCTCCACTCTATAGGAGGAGGTTTGGGTAATAGAGAGGGTCTCCACGCTATAGGAGGAGGTTGGGTTAATAGAGAGGGTCTCCACACTATAGGCAGAAGGTTTGGGTAATAGAGAGGGTCTCCACTCTATAGGAGGAGGTTTGGGTAATAGAGAGGGTCTCCACTCTATAGGGGGAGGTTTGGGTAATAGAGAGGGTCTCCACTCTATAGGAGGAGGTTTGGGTAATAGAGAGGGTCTCCACACTATAGGAGGAGGTTTGGGTAATAGAGAGGGTCTCCACTCTATAGGGGGAGGTTTGGGTAATAGAGAGGGTCTCCACTCTATAGGAGGAGGTTTGGGTAATAGAGAGGGTCTCCACTCTATAGGGGGAGGTTTGGGTAATAGAGAGGGTCTCCACTCTATAGGAGGAGGTTTGGGTAATAGAGAGGGTCTCCACTCTATAGGAGGAGGTTTGGGTAATAGAGAGGGTCTCCACACTATAGGAGGAGGTTTGGGTAATAGACAGGGTCTCCACACTATAGGAGGAGGTTTGGGTAATAGAGAGGGTCTCCACACTATAGGAGGAAGTTTGGGTAATAGAGAGGGTCTCCACACTATAGGAGGAAGTTTGGGTAATAGAGAGGGTCTCCACACTATAGGGGGAAGTTTGGGTAATAGAGAGGGTCTCCACACTATAGGAGGAAGTTTGGGTAATAGAGAGGGTCTCCACACTATAGGAGGAGGTTTGGGTAATAGAGAGGGTCTCCACATTATAGGGAGAAGGTTTGGGTAATAGAGAGGGTCTCCACACTATAGGAGGAGGTTTGGGTAATAGAGAGGGTCTCCACTCTATAGGAGGAGGTTTGGGTAATAGAGAGGGTCTCCACATTATAGGGAGAAGGTTTGGGTAATAGAGAGGGTATCCACTCTATAGGAGGAGGTTTGTGTAATAGAGAGGGTCTCCACATTATAGGGAGAAGGTTTGGGTAATAGAGAGGGTCTCCACTCTATAGGAGGAGGTTTGGGTAATAGAGAGGGTCTCCACTCTATCGGAGGAGGTTTGGGTAATAGAGAGGGTCTCCACTCTATAGGAGGAGGTTTGGGTAATAAAGAGGGTCTCCACACTATGGGGAGGAGGTTTGGGTAATAGAGAGGGTCTCCACACTATAGGAGGAGGTTTGGGTAATAGAGAGGGTCTCCACACTATAGGAGGAGGTTTGGGTAATAGAGAGGGTCTCCACTCTATAGGAGGAGGTTTAATGCAATTGAGAGGGTCTCCACACTATAGGGGGAGGTTTGGGTAATAGAGAGGGTCTCCACACTATCGGGGGAGGTTTGGGTAATAGAGAGGGTCTCCACACTATGGGGAGGAGGTTTGGGCAATAGAGAGGGTCTCCACATTATAGGAGGTGGTTTGGGTAATAGAGAGGGTCTCCACACTATAGGGGGAGGTTTGGGTAATAGAGAGGGTCTCCACACTATAGGGGGAGGTTTGGGTAATAGAGAGGGTCTCCACATTATAGGAGGTGGTTTGGGTAATAGAGAGGGTCTCCACACTATAGGGGGAGGTTTGTGTAATAGAGAGGGTCTCCACACTATAGGGGGAGGTTTGGGTAATAGAGAGGGTCTCCACACTATCGGGAGGAGGTTTGGGTAATAGAGAGGGTCTCCACTCTATAGGGGGGAGGTTTGGGTAATAGAGAGGGTCTCCACACTATAGGAGGAGGTTTGGGTAATAGAGAGGGTCTCCACACTATAGGGAGGAGGTTTGGGTAATAGAGAGGGTCTCCACACTATAGGGGGAGGTTTGGGTAATAGAGAGGGTCTCCACACTATAGGAGGAGGTTTGGGCAATAGAGAGGGTCTCCACACTATAGGAGGTGGTTTGGGTAATAGAGAGGGTCTCCACACTATAGGAGGTGGTTTGGATAATAGAGAGGGTCTCCACACTATAGCAGGAGGTTTGGGTAATAGAGAGGGTCTCCACTCTATAGGGAGGAGGTTTGGGTAATAGAGAGGGTCTCCACTCTGTAGGAGGAGGTTTGTGTAATAGAGAGGGTCTCCACACTATCGGAGGAGGTTTGGGTAATAGAGAGAGTCTCCACTCTATCGGGGGGAGGTTTGGGTAATAGAGAGGGTCTCCACACTATAGCAGGAGGTTTGGGTAATAGAGAGGGTCTCAAAACTGTAGCAGGAGGCTTGGATAATAGAGAGGGTCTCCACTCTATAGGAGGAGGTTTGGGTAATAGAGAGGGTCTCCACTCTATCGGAGGAGGTTTGTGTAATAGAGAGGGTCTCCACTCTATAGGGGGGAGGTTTGGGTAATAGAGAGGGTCTCCACTCTATAGGGGGGAGGTTTGGGTAATAGAGAGGGTCTCCACTCTATAGGGGGGAGGTTTGGGTAATAGAGAGGGTCTCCACACTATAGGAGGACGTTTGGGTAATAGAGAGGGTCTCCACTCTATAGGAGGAGGTTTGGGTAATAGAGAGGGTCTCCACTCTATCGGTGGAGGTTTGGGTAATAGAGAGGGTCTCCACTCTATAGGGGGGAGGTTTGGGTAATAAAGAGGGTCTCCACACTATAGGAGGACGTTTGGGTAATAGAGAGGGTCTCCACTCTATAGGAGGAGGTTTGGGTAATAGAGAGGGTCTCCACTCTATCGGAGGAGGTTTGGGTAATAGAGAGGGTCTCCACTCTATAGGGGGGAGGTTTGGGTAATAGAGAGGGTCTCCACTCTATAGGGGGGAGGTTTGGGTAATAGAGAGGGTCTCCACTCTATAGGGGGGAGGTTTGGGTAATAGAGAGGGTCTCCACACTATAGGAGGACGTTTGGGTAATAGAGAGGGTCTCCACTCTATAGGAGGAGGTTTGGGTAATAGAGAGGGTCTCCACTCTATCGGAGGAGGTTTGGGTAATAGAGAGGGTCTCCACTCTATAGGGGGGAGGTTTGGGTGATCGAGAGGGTCTCCACACTATAGGAGGAGGTTTGGGTAATAGAGAGGGTCTCCACACTATAGGGGGAGGTTTGGGTAATAGAGAGGGTCTCCACGCTATAGGAGGAGGTTTAATGCAATTGAGAGGGTCTCCACACTATAGGGGGAGATTTGGAGTAATAGAGAGGGTCTCCACACGATAGGAGGAGGTTTGGGTAATAGAGAGGGTCTCCACACGATAGGAGGAGGTTTGGGTAATAGAGAGGGTCTCCACACTATGGGGAGGAGGTTTGGGTAATAGAGAGGGTCTCCACGCTATAGGAGGAGGTTTGGGTAATAGAGAGGGTCTCCACACGATAGGAGGAGGTTTGGGTAATAGAGAGGGTCTCCACACTATGGGGAGGAGGTTTGGGTAATAGAGAGGGTCTCCACTCTATAGGGGGGAGGTTTGGGTAATAGAGAGGGTCTCCACACTATAGGGGGGAGGTTTGGGTAATAGAGAGGGTCTCCACTCTATAGGAGGAGGTTTGGGTATTAGAGAGGGTCTCCACACTTTCGCAGGAGGTTTGGGTAATGGAGAGGGTCTCCCCACTATAGGGAGGAGGTTTGGACAATAGAGAGGGTCTCCACACTATAGGAGGTGGTTTGGGTAATAGAGAGGGTCTCCACACTATAGGGAGGAGGTTTGGGCAATAGAGAGGGTCTCCACACTATAGAGGGAGATTTGGGGTAATCGAGAGGGTCTCCACACTATAGGGAGGAGGTTTGGGTAATAGAGAGGGTCTCCACTCTATAGGGGGGAGGTTTGGGTAATAGAGAGGGTCTCCACACTATCGGAGGAGGTTTGGGTAATAGAGAGGGTCTCCACACTATAGGAGGAGGTTTGGGTAATAGAGAGGGTCTCCATTCTATAGGAGGAGGTTTAATGCAATTGAGAGGGTCTCCACACTGTAGGGGGAGATTTGGGGTAATAGAGAGGGTCTCCACACTATAGGGGGAGATTTGGGGTAATAGAGAGGGTCTCCACACTATAGGGGGAGATTTGGGGTAATAGAGAGGGTCTCCACACTATAGGGGGAGATTTGGGGTAATAGAGAGGGTCTCCACACTATAGGGGGAGATTTGGGGTAATAGAGAGGGTCTCCACACTATATGGAGGAGGTTTCGGTCATCCAGCGGGATTACCTCGCGCCATCATCCCATTTGTCATTTAATCTCTTATGCCCTCCGCCCGATCAGAGACCTCTCCCCTTTCTCCATTCCCTGTCCCCCCCGCCCCACTCCCCCCCCCCCCCTTTGTCCCCCGGCTCTGTATTTGCTTTATTGCTGTTTTAATCTTAAACTTCTTCCAGTTCTGACGAAAGGTCATCGACCTGAAACATTAACTCTGTTTCTCTCTCCACAGATGCTGCCCGACCTGCTGAGCGTTTCCGGGTTTTTCTGTTTTCATATAAAAAAAACATCGTGACTAAGAACAGAGAGGGACTCATTTCCTCCCCTCCCCCTCTCCCCTCCCCCTCCCCTTCTCGCCTCCCCTTCTCCCCTCCCCCTCTCCCCTCTCCCCTCCCCTTCTCCCCATCTCCCCTCCCCTCCCCTTCTCCCATCTCCCCTCCCCTTCTCCCCATCTCCACATCTCGCCTCCCCCCCATCTCCCCTCCCCTTCTCCCCATCTCCCCTCCCCTTCTCCCCATCTCCCCTCCCCCTCCCCCATCTCCCCTCCCCTTCTCCCCATCCCCTCTCCCCTCCCCCTCCTCCATCTCCCCTCCCCCTCCCTCTCCCCTCCCCCTCCCTCTCTCCTCCCTCCCCCTCCCATGGTCCAGTGACACTGGGACCAATTATAGTGCCTCTCCATACTTACAACAACCACCTGCATTTATATAGCGCCTTTGACATAGTAAAATGTCTCCAACGTGCTTCACAGGAGCGATTATCAGACAAAATTTGACCCCGAGCCACATGAGGAGATATTAGGACAGGTGAGGTAGGTTTTAAGGAGCGTCTTAAAGGAGGAGGGAGAGGCGGAGAGGTTTAGGGAGGGAATTCCAGAGCTTGGGGCCTCGACGGCTGAAGGCACGGCCGCCAACGGTGGGGCGAAGGAAGTCGGCGAGAGGGCAGAATTGGAGGAGCGCAGAGACGAGGGTGAGTCAGCGGAGGTATTACATAAAAGCAAGTTGTCGTTGGCCCAATGGGTTGGCACATGTTGCACCGAAAGGGGGGTCTATGATTGGGTGGAGGGGGGGTGGGGAAAGTCGACCAGGGTTCCCTGCCCTAGATTGCTAACCAGCGACCCCTGCAGGAAAATGCGTGCGTCTGCGTGTGTGAGCTTTGGTTGGTTGGGGGGGGTGGGGGAGTGGCAGGATTGGGCTCGGCGGCGATGCCCCTCACAGTGGAATAGCCGGCCAACAAGGCCCGCGCGGAGAGCTGGGGAGGGAGGGAATTGGGGCCGGGGTACCGGGACGGGTGGAATCGTGAGTTGGCACCGAGAGGAGTTTGATCTCCAAAGATCACAGGGGAAGCGTAACGGCCAGATGTTGCAAACACGCCAACAGATGTCCGCGGCCCGCGCACACGCTCGCTCGCACGCAGTGCGTGAATCCTCTCCTCGTCTTTTCTCGTTGTCCCTTTTCTGGTGTGGGCCTCGCACCAGGTTTATTAAACATTCCAACCCCCCACTCCCCCCCCCCCCACTCCAAAAAAAATAAATCTCATTGTGTAGTCTCAGGATGGTCATTGTTCTGGCACTTCCTGTTTCGACCTGGGTGTAACTCCCTCGAGCGTCAGATGGGAAACGAGGCCTCTGGAGCGCGGTCCCCATGTATTGTGTCGGCACTTGGCTTTGGGATGATGCACGCTGACCCCAGCGCTCTCAGTGGCCGGCCTCCTGGCCCTCCCGCCTCTTACTCATCCACCGTGAATGGCCTCTGTCGTTACTGGATGATAAGGGACCCCTGTCACAGGCTGTTTCCCTCGGTAACTGCTTTAGAAAGGAATTTCGTTCTGACCTGGACCCTGCTGCGTCAAATTCCAGGTCAAAAAATACGGATTCAATTTTCCTTCGCAGTCAAAGGCAAAGCAGAAAATTTCTCCTGGAAACAATTTCGCCCGTGGTCTTTGAAAAATCACACAGTGCGGACGGAGGCGACTCGGCCCGTCGTGTCTGTGCAGGCTCTTTGAAAGAGCTATCCAATTAGTCCCACTCCTGCTCTTCCTCACAGCCCTGCAAATCTTTCTCCCTTTTTTAAGTATTTGTCCAGTTCCCCTTTCGAAAGTTACTATTGAATCTGCTTCCACCGCCCTTTCAGGCAGCGCATTCCAGATCGTAACAACTCGTGCAACCTGCAATTTAATTGCGACAAATTAAAACAGCAATTAGATATGTCAACCGATATATTAAGTGTAGTTTGTCTCGCTCTGATTGATAGAGAGGGAAGGAGACACGACAGTGCAGTGCTGAGGGAGTGCTACACTGTCGGAGGCGCCGTCTTTCAGATGAGACGTCAAACCAATGCCCCGTCTGCCCCTCTCCGGTGGACGTCAAAGATCCCGTTGCCGCTATTGGAAGAAGAGCAGAGGAGTTTCCGCTGATGTCCTGGGCGCTATTTATCCCTCAACCAACATCACTGAAAAACAGATCATCTGACTCCGTCCCCCTCCTTGGCCATTCTCTGAGGCTGAACCAGACCGTTCGCAATCTTGGCGTCCGATTTGACCCCGAGATGAACTTCTGACCACATGTCCTCTCCATCACCAAGACCGTCTACTCCCACCTCCGTAATATCGCCCGTCTCCGCCCCCTGCCTCAGCTCATCTGCTGCTGAAACCCTCATCCGTGCCTTTGTTACCTCCAGACTCGACTGATTCCAATGCTCTCCTGACCGGCCTCCCACCCAGCGTAGACTTCAGCTCATCCAAAGCTCTGCTGCCCCGTATCCTAACTCGCACCGAGTCCCGTTCACCCATCACCCACTGTGCTCGCTGACCTACATTGGCTCCCGGTCCGGGAACGCCTCGATTTTAAAATTCTCATCCTTGTGTTCAAATCCCTCCATGGCCTCGCCCCCTCTCCCTATCTCTGTAACCTCCTCCAGCTCCTACAACCCTCCCAGATCTCTGCGCTCCTCCAATTCTGGCCTCTTGCGCATCCCCCGATTTTAATCGCTCCGCCATTGGCGGCCGTGCCTTCAGCTGTCTAGGCCCCAAACTCTGGAATTCCCTCCCTAAACCTCTCCGCCTCTCTCTCCTCCTTTAAGATGCTCCTTAAAACCTGCCTCTTTGACCAAGCTTTTGGTCACCCGTCCCAATATCTCCTTACATGGCTCGGTGTTAAATTTTGTCTGATAATCGCTCCTGTAAAGCACCATGGGACATTTTACTACGTTAAAGGCGCTATATAAATGCAAATTGTTGGTCGTTGTCACATTACTGTTTGTGCAATCTTGCTGTGTGAAAATTGGCTACTGCGTTTCCCTACATTACAACAACCTCAACTTGCATTTATATAGCGCCTTTAACATAGTAAAATGTCCCAAGGCGCTTCACTGGAGTGATATGAGTCAAGATTTGACACCGAGCCACTTAAGGAGATATTAAGACAGGGGACCATAAGCTTGGTCAAAGAGGTAGGTTTTAATGACAAGAGAGAGGCAGAAAGGCGGAGAGATTTAGGGAGGGAATTCCAGAGCTTAGGACCTAGACAGCTGAAGGCACGGCCGCCAATGGTGGAGCGGTTAATATTGGGGATGTACAAGAGGCCAGAGTTGGAAGAATCCAGAGTTCTCGGAGGGTTGTAGAGCTGGAGGAGGCTTCAGAGATTGGGGGGGGGGGCGAAGTCACGGAGGGATTTGAAAACAAGGATAAGAACTTTAAATTTGACATGTTGGTGGACCGGGAGCCAATGTAGGTCAGCGAGCACAGTGGGGTGATGGGAGAACGGGATTTGGTGCGAGTTAGGATACGGAAAGCAGAGTTTTGGATGAGCTCAAGTTTAGGGAGGGTGGGAGACGGGAGGCCGGCCAGGAGAGCATTGGATTAATCGAGTCTGGAGATAACAAAGGCATGGATGAGGGTTTCAGCAGCAGATAAGCTGAGGCAGGGCGGAGACGGACGATGTTATGGAATTAGAAGTGGGCGCCAACTACACTTGAAAAGTACTCCATTGGCTGTGAAGCGCTTTGGGACGACCTGAGGATGTGAAAGGCGCTATATAAATGCAAGTTCTTTCTTTCTTACATCTATGTACAATTCCTGTGAATTTTTTTCATTACAAATCCTTATGACCACATTTATAATGGAAACTGCCTATGTAAACGTGTCACACTGTAATTACACCCTCCCCGCCAGTGGAGGTGCTAAACAACATTAAAATGTATTTCAGATAGCCGGTGTATTGGGGAAAACGCACACTGTCTTCTCTCTGAACTAAAAGTGCCATCTTGGAATGACATTGTTGACTACGTAATGGGGAGATGGTGGGGGAATGTTCCAGAATTCACACAGAGAGGTCAACGTAAGTTGTCTTTGGACCAATATTGAGGGGGGAAGGAATGAAGGGAGTGTCGCACTCAGCACACGACTAGGGATTCTGAGGCCTGTGGGAACTTCGAATGCCAGTTCGCCCGTGATGAGTGCACTGAGCATGTGTGAACGTTGGGTGAGGACGGGATTGGAGGATCCGCTGCGATGCCTCCCGTGGTGGAATAGTCTGCCACATCATAAACAACCATTTGCGTTTGTGCAACACAGTGCCTGTAAAGTAGCAAAACATCCCAAATTGCTTTAAGTGAGAGGAAAATTACATATATATGTCAAAAAAAATAGGTCGAGCATACGAATTGACTGCAGGAGTAGGCCATTCGGCCCCTCTTGCCTGCTCTGCCATTTGATAAGATCATAGCTGATCTGATTGTGACCTCGACCCTACTTTCCCGTCGACCTCCTATGACCTTTGACTCCCTTGTTAATCAGGAATCTAACTAACTCAGCCTTAAAAATATCCCATGACCCTGCCTCCACCGTTCTCTGGGGAAGGGAGTTCCTCAGACTCACTGAGAGAGAAAAATTCTCCTCATCTCTGTCTTAAATGGGAGACCCCTTATTTTTAAACTGTGGTCCCTAGTTCCAGTCTCCCCCACAAGGGGAAACATCCTCTCAGCATCTACCCCATCGAGTCCCCTCAGGATCTTATACATTTCAATAAGATCACCTCTCATTCTTCTAAACTCCAATGTATACAGGCCCAACTTTTCCTCATAAGACAAGGTGGACAACCTAGCCACACTGGGCGTCTGAAAGATCGGTTGAAAAGACGGGTTTTTAATAAAGGCTGGGGGGCTGAATTAGAGAGAGGGGGACGGGTTTGGGGAGGGAGTTCCAGAGAGTAGGACTTTCAGAGAACGTGGAGGAGATCAAAGGTGCCATGAATCAGCTGCTGTAGCGTGAGAGGGATTGGGGAGTTGGGAGGGGGTTGATATGGAAGAGGCTGAAGAACAGAATCATCTAAAAAAAGTGGGGACGAACGAACTTGCCTTTTATTCAGCACTTGTCACGATGTCCCGAAGTGTTTCACAGCCAATGAAGTGCACTCCCTGTAGGGAAACATGGCGGCCAATTTGCGCACAGCAAGATCCCACAAACAGCAACGAGACAAATGACCGTCTGGTTTTTTTTTTTAGTGGAGTTGGTTGAGGGGTAAATATCGGCCCAGGACACCGGGGGGGTGGGGGGAGACGAACTCCCCCTTGCTCTCCTTCGAGGGGCAGACGGGTGGGGGGGCCTCGGTTTAACGTCTCGTCCGAAAGACGGCACCTCCCACAGTGCAGCGCTCCCCCCGGGGTACTGGCGCTGGGAACGTCGGCCTTGATTTTAACGCTCCGGTCTCTGGAGCCCACAGCCTCGTGACTCAGAGGCGGGAGGGCGGACGCTGAACCACAGCTGACATGCGCGAGCCCCAAGCAGTGAGAGTTGACAGGATAAAGGTGGAGGCTCATCCGAGCTTCACACATCAAAGGGTCACGAAATATCCATCAGGAGCAGGCGCCCTCGCTGATTTTCGTCACGCCCTTGAGCTCAGGAATGCTGAACCAAAGTAATGCCAACCCCCCACCCCTCCCCCGTGCCATTCGGCCCCTCGAGCCTGTTCCACCATTCAATGGCTGATCTGTGTCCTAAATGCAGTTAAAGTGCAAAGGTAAGTGCCCTCGCACATTGAGAGAATGTGTGTGTAGAAATCAGAGGAGAGAATTGGCATTGGGCTGTTCAGTAATGCAGAAGGTTTGAGCTTCCAGTAAAACGTGCCAGCTTCCCCCAATGCCAATTTTACCATCAATTTCAGCGACACAGACATAAAGAGCCCAAAGTTATCATTTCTTTGTGTCGGTGTGCTGAGTATGTTTCCTATATCGTCAACACATATCCGGGAAAAACAAGGGAAATCTTGGGAATGGTCCAGGAGGGCGTCATCGTGGGAAAGAAGCTATTAACATCAATTCTGGCAGCGTGGAGGCAGCCAGGGCAGTGTACAAACAAAAAAAACAGGCCTTTTTGCCCTCTCTCACACTGGTTATTCTCACTGCGAGATATGGGAGGAGATTTAAGCAGCGGGTGGGAATTGGCCTACAAAGTAAACATGATAGGGCCAATTTGCAGAGTGAACTACATAGAACGTACAGCACAGGAACAGGCCATTCGGCCCGACTAGTCCACTCGTGCCTCCTCCCTCCCTACTTCATCTCACCCTATCAGCATATCCTTCTATTCCTTTCTCCCTCATGTGTCTATCTCGTTTCCCTTTAAATGTATCTCTGCTATTCGCCTCAGCTACTCCTTGTGGGAGCGAGTTCCACATTCTCATCACTCTGGGTAAAGAAGTTTCTCCTGAATTCCCGATTGGATTTATTAGTGACCATCTTTATATTTGTGGCCCCTCGTTCTGGTTCCCCCCCCCCACAAGTGGAAACATCTTCTCTACGTCTCCCCTATCGAACCCCTTCATGATCTTAAGGACCTCTATCAGGTCACCCCTCAGCCTTGTCTTTTCTGGAAAAAAGAGCCCCAGCCTGTTTAGTCTTTCCTGGTCCTCTCAGTTCTGGTATCATCCTTTTCTGGTATCATTTGACACCAACAGGAAACCTCGCTGACCAGTCACCAGGGCAATCGTGGACTCCCTGCCCACTCCCCCTACTCCGCCACCCCGCCTTGATTGTCCATCCATTGATGGTGAACATTTGAAGAGGAGACTTTAAACTTATTACATCACTATACACTATATAACTATATTATATAAGCTTACCTCTGCATGGTGATGTAGAGTGAGCTTTTCTGTTTTAATTCCCTATGTCCACATTTATAATGGGATCTTCCTATGTAAACACGTCACGCTGCAAACCTCCTCATCAGGAATAGGTGCCACAGCGCCACCACTGGCTGGAGTGTGTAATTACAGCGTGACAAATTCACATAGACAGTTCCCATTACAAATGTGGCCATAAGAGCTTATATTGGGGGTATTTAAAAATAAGTTTGGAAGTTATGACTTTAAAATGGTCATAACGGTCCAACTCTCCCCCCACCTTCTAGCCCTGCTTGGTCTTGGACTCTCCATCTACAACGTCAGGGGAGGTTGACTAGTGTATCATTCCGAACCATTTGTAGGCATGCAATCCCTCTCCCAACTTCCTGCTGTCATGGTTTTTGGTCACAGTTTCAAGTCAACCCATAACATTGAAACCGCCTATGTAAACATTAGAATGGTAATCCTGTATGTAAACAGTTGCCTGTAACTCTGCAGTTGCAGGCTCTGGCCAGTAGATGGTGCTCTGCAGCGAGTTTTTGAAGTCTCTCTCTCTCTGCCCGATTCTGCTACTATCTTGTACACAAAAATAAACTTATATTCATCCGCTGATCGCGGACTATTTAAAAGAAAAATGAAAGATTTGCATTTATATAGCGCCATTCATGACCTCAGGATGTCCCACAGCACTTCACAGCCAATTAAGTACTTTCGAAGTGTAGTCACTGTTGTAATGTAGGAAACGCGGCAGCCATTTTGTGCACAGCAAGATCCCACAAACAGCAATATGATAATCACCAGATAATCTGTTCTTAGTGATGTTGGTTGAGGGATAAATATTGGGCCCAGGACACCGGGGAGAACTCCCCTGCAGTTCTTCGAAATAGTGGCCGTGGGATCTTTTACATCCACCCGAGAGGGCAAGTGGAGCCTCTATTTTCGCAGAGGGTCATCGCCCACCAGACCCGACCGCTGAAACATACAGTGCCTACGGATTCACTGTTGTCCTTTCAGTGAAAACTTCAAAACCCTGGAATCATTTAAGAAACAACTGGATACCACACTGGGGAAGGAGATATTAGGGTCTCTTTGGATGCATGGATTAATCTTTACTCTGTATCTAACCCGTGCTGTACCTGCCCTGGGAGTGTTTGATGGGACAGTGTAGAGGGAGCTTTACTCTGTGTCTAACCCAATTCTGTACCTGCCCTGGGAGTGTTTGATGGGACAATGTAGAGGGAGCTTTACTCTGTATCTAACCCAATTCTGTATCTGCCCTGGGAGTGTTTGATGGGACAGTGTAGAGGGAGCTTTACCCTGTATGTAACCCGTGCTGTACCTGCCCTGGGAGTGTTTGATGGGACATTGTGGAGGGAGCTTTACTCTGTATCGAACCTATGCTGTACCTGCCCTGGGAGTGTTTGATGGGACGGTGTAGAGGGAGCTTTACTCTGTATCTAACCCATGCTGCACCTGCCCTGGGAGTGTTTGATGGGACAATGTAGAGGGAGCTTTACTCTGTATCTAACCCGTGCTGTACCTGCCCTGGGAGTGTTTGACAGGATACTGTAGAGGGAGCTTTACTCTGTATCTAACCCATGCTGTACCTGCCCTGGGAGTGTTTGATGGGACAGTGTAGAGGGCGCTTTACTCTGTATCTAACCCGTGCTGTACCTGCCCTGGGAGTGTTTGATGGGACAGTGTAGAGGGAGCTTTACTCTGTATCTAACCCTGTACCTGCCCTGGGAGTGTTTGATGGGACAGTGTAGAGGGAGCTTTACTCTGTATCTAACCCTGTACCTGCCCTGGGAGTGTTTGATGGGACAGTGTAGAGGGAGCTTTACTCTGTATCTAACCCTGTACCTGACCCTGGGAGTGTTTGATGGGACAGTGTAGAGGGAGCTTTACTCTGTATCTAACCCTGTACCTGACCCTGGGAGTGTTTGATGGGACAGTGTAGAGGGAGCTTTACTCTGTATCTAACCCTGTACCTGACCCTGGGAGTGTTTGATGGGACAGTGTAGAGGGAGCTTTACTCTGTATCTAACCCTGTACCTGACCCTGGGAGTGTTTGATGGGACAGTGTAGAGGGAGCTTTACTCTGTATCTAACCCTGTACCTGACCCTGGGAGTGTTTGATGGGACAGTGTAGAGGGAGCTTTACTCTGTATCTAACCCTGTACCTGCCCTGGGAGTGTTTGATGGGACAGTGTAGAGGGAGCTTTACTCTGTATCTAACCCTGTACCTGCCCTGGGAGTGTTTGATGGGACAGTGTAGAGGGAGCTTTACTCTGTATCTAACCCTGTACCTGCCCTGGGAGTGTTTGACGGGACAGTGTAGAGGGAGCTTTACTCTGTATCTAACCCTGTACCTGACCCTGGGAGTGTTTGATGGGACAGTGTAGAGGGAGCTTTACTCTGTATCTAACCCGTGCTGTACCTGCCCTGGGAGTGTTTGATGGGACAGTGTAGAGGGAGCTTTACTCTGTATCTAACCCTGTACCTGACCCTGGGAGTGTTTGATGGGACAGCATTACTTTGCTGCAAAGTCTGAAGAAAAATAAAAGGGGGCCTATCGTCTCAGTGGAAGGGACAGGTTCAGCCCGAGTCACCGATGGCAACAAGCTCACAGCTGCTTGCCGTCAGTCGCTGCCAAAGTCTTCGGCCTCAGACAGCTGAGTATTGTAAACTCTCACACCCAGTTCCCTGAACGGGCTTCCCACCACCGCAGGGAAAGATCGGGGCCACAGTTAGCCTGGTGTCTGTCATGAGGAGATTGCTGCAAGTCTGATAAGGGACGATCCAAGGAGCACAGCGGCCCACGACGGGGAGCGAGCACGGATTTAGAAGTGACTGGGTCAAGCTTCAGTTATCCTCGAACTCTTTTGAGCAGAAAACAAATTAAAGAAAGAACCCGCATTTATATAGCGCCTTTCACGATCTCAGGACGTCCCAAAGCGCTTTACAGCCGACGAAGGACTTTTTGAAGTGTAGTCACTGTTGTAATGTAGGAAACGCGGCAGTTCATAAGATATTAAGGGGAACGGATAGGGTGGATAGAGAGAAACTATTTCTGCTGGTTGGGGATTCTAGGAGTAGGGGGCACAGTCTAAAAATTAGAGCCAGAACTTTCAGGAGTGAGATTAGAAAACATTTCTACACACAAAGGGTGGTAGAAGTTTGGAACTCTCTTCCGCAAACGGCAATTGATACTAGCTCAACTTAAATCTGAGATAGATAGCTTTTTGGCAACCAAAGGTATTAAGGGATATGGGCCAAAGGCAGGTATATGGAGTTAGATCACAGATCAGCCATGATCTTATCAAATGGCGGAGCAGGCACGAGGGGCTGAATGGCCTACTCCTTGTTCCTATGTAGCCAATTTGCACACAGCAAGATCCCACATGACAGCAATGAGATAATCTGCAGGCTGAGGGATAAATATCAACTGGGACACCTCCCCTGCTCTTCTTTGAAATAGTGGCGATGGGAGCTTTAACATCTCATCCGAAAGACGGCATCTCAGATAGTGCTGCACTCCCTCAGTACCGGCGCTGGGAGTGTCAGCCTGGATGACAGGGCTTAAGTCTCTGGAGTGGGATTTGAACCCAGACCCTTCTGACGTCAAGATGAGAGTGCAACCCACTGAGCCACAGTTGACTAATGGGTGAGACCTCTGTGTGGATAGTACAACGTACTTGGGCTCTCAGAGGACGCTCGATACGATTCCATACACATACACACACACAAAGACTTTTGATGTCGGCCTTGGCACTATTTGGAAGAAGAACAGGGCGAGTTCTCCCCTGGTATTCATCCCTCAACCAACATCACTAAAAACAGATGATCTGGTCATTACCACGTCGCTGTTTGTGGGATCTTGCTGTGCGCAAATTGGCTGCCGCGTTTCCTACATTGCAACGGTGACTACACTTCAAAAAGCACTTCATTGGCTTTCTTTTTGAGATTCTTGAAGGTAATTGTAAGCTGATTAGCTGGATTCAATGCTCAGTCGTCGATACAAAGCACCAGACAGTGGTGTTGGGAAGCCACTAGTGAGGATCCACGATGGTATCACATGGGTCCTCTTCGAAGAGGAGTGGGGAGAGCGTCCAGTGTTCCAGCCAACATCGCACCACAGGAGATTAAGGGGGTGATCTCGTCGAGGTGCTTCAAGGAGTTGATAGAGAGAAACTATCTACCTTATTTCCTCTGGTTGTGGGGGAACATAGGAACAGGAGTGGGCCATTCAGCCCCTCATTCCTGCTCCGCCATTTGATAAGATCATGGCTGATCTGTGATCTAACTCCAGAAACCTGCCTTTGGCCCATATCCCTTAATACCTTTGGTTGCCAAAAAGCTATCTATCTCAGATTTAAATTTAGCAATCGAGCTACTATCAATTGCCGTTTGCGGAAGAGAGTTCCAAACTTCTACCACCCTTTGTGTGTAGAAATGTTTTCTAATCTCGCTCCTGAAAGGTCTGGCTCTAATTTTTAGACTGTGCCCCCTACTCCTAGAATCCCCAACCAGCGGAAATAGTTTCTCTCTATCCACCCTATCCGTTCCCCTTAATATCTTATAAACTTCGATCAGATCGCCCCTTAATCTTCGAAACTCTAGAGAATACAACCCCAATTTGTGTAATCTCTCCTCGTAACTTAACCCTTGAAGCCCGGTGGGGGTGGAGTCCAGAACAAGGGGGCATAACCTTAAAATTAGAGCCAGGCCATTCAGGGGTGACGTCAGGAAGCACTTCCTCACACAAAGGGGAGTGGAAATCTGGAACTCTCTGCCCCCAAAAAAAAGCAGTTGAGGCTGGGGGGTCAATTGAAAATTTCTAAACTGAGATTGATAGATTTCCCAGTTCTGACGTAAGGTTAATTGTTTCTTTCTCCACAGATTCCGCCTCATTTGAGTGTTTTCCAGCATTTTCTGTTTTAATTTCAGGTTTCCAGTATCCGCAGTGTTTTGCTTTGGATGGATTTTTGTTCGGCAAGGATTACGCAACCAAGGCGGGGAGACGGAGATTAAGATTAAGATCGGCCATTATCCAACTAAATGGCGGAACAGGCTCGAGGGGCTGAATGGCCTGCTCCTGTTCCCTCGTCCGCCACCCTCTCACAAACCTCTCCCCTTTTTTGTTCTTTTCCTGCCTCCCCTTTTCCCAGGCTCCGCACTTCCTTAAAAGCTGTTCATCCCCTTTCACTTCCAGTGAAAGGTCACCGACCTGAAACATTCACTGCAGTCTCTCTCTTTCTACAGATGCTGCCCGAGCTGCGGAGTGCTTCCGGAACTTTCCGCGCTTATTTTTGGCTCATCCTGTCGCTGGGAAGGTGCGCTAGTGCCTCCCGTTGGCGGAGCTCTGGTACTGCAGCAGAGTTACAACTCGAACCACGGAAAGGTGACAGCACGGAAGGAGGCCATTCGGCCCGTCGAGTCCGTGCCGGCTCTGTGGAAGAGCAATCCAGCGAGTCCCACTCCCCCGCCCTTTCCCCGTAGCCCTGCAAATTTTTTTCCTTTCGAGTACTTATCCAGTTCCCTTTCGAAGGCCATGATTGAATCTGCCTCCACCACCCCCTCGGGCAGTGCATTCCAGATCCTAACCACTCGCTGTGTAAAAAAAAGTTTTTCCTCATGTCGCCTTTGGTTCTTTTGCCAATCACCTTAAATCTCTGTCCTCTGGTTCTTGACCCTTCCGCCAATGGGAACAGTTTCTCTCTATCTACTCTGTCTGGACCCTTCATGATTTTGAAGGCCTCTATCAAATCTCCTCGCAACCGTCTCTGTTCCAAGGAGAACAACCCCAGCTTCTCCAGTCTATCCACGTAACTGAAGTCCCTCATCCCTGGAATCATTCCAGTAAATCTCTTCTGCACCCTCTCTAAGGCCTTCACATCTTTCCTAAAGTGCGGTGCCCAGAACTGGACACAATACTCCAGTTGTGGCCGAACCAGTGTTTCATAAAAGGTTCATCATGCCTCTATTTATAAAGCCCAGGATCCTGCTTGCTTTCTCAACCTGCCCTGCCACCTTCAATAATTTGTGAACATATACCCTCAGATCGCCCCGTTCCTGTACCCCTTTTAGAATTGTGCGCACTGGGGTCTTCCCCTCTCCCCCTCCATCCCCCCCCCCGGGGGTGGAGAATGCCGCAGAAGAGAGGCAGACAGTCGGAGCGACCGCCCCCACGGGTCGCGTCTTCCCTGGACCTGTGGATAGCCACCTTGGACAGGCCCAGGAGCGGACCCACCAGGACGTCCCCCTCCTCACCGGGCGGCCATGTCTGCTGGGGCCCCCTCCTCGGCTCCCTCCTCATCAGTAAAGAGCCCGGGCTCTGACACGACCGCGAGATATAACCCGGGCTCAGGACGGTGTGCAACGTCCCGGGGACCGGCCTCGAGGTGTTTCTTTATCTCCGCGCCTTTTTTCCCACGAGGGTGCCCTCCTTCCCCCCCCCCCCAACGGCGGAGGCCTTAACAGCAACCTCCGCCCGCGCAGTTTCTTCTCCTGACGCGGGGGCAGCGGAGGCGGAGGCGGAGACAGCCTTGGCCGTTTTGGCGGCCTGGGAGGCGGGGCGGTTCTTTCTTGGGTGCCCCACCTCCTTACAAGCATGGCACCGCCCACCCTCTGCCATCCAAAAGACGCGGCAGGCGGTCCCCTCGTACAGGGCACGAAAGCCCCCCTCCGTGACCTCCTCCCGCGCCAGCTTGACGAAGGCCTGGCGACGGAAGGAGTAAACGTGCCGGAGGCTGCTCTCCCTGAGCCCGAGCGGCAGCGGCGTTACCCCCCGACCTCACCTCCCCCAGTTGACGCAGGTGGGGGAGGAGGAGCTCGTCCGGTAGAAAGGGCGGGACGTTGGATAACACGAGCCGCTGCGCGGTGGCCTCCAGCGGGTCCACCGGCAGGAAGGTCCCGCCAACCGTGAGCCCCTTACTAAGGGCCAGGGACACCGCCCGCTCGGACCTCAGGAAGAACACCGCCCTCCCGTACATTTTAGAGGCCGCGACGATGGCCGAGGGGCCGACAACCTCGGCCGTGGCCTTTACGCAGGCCTCAATCGTCATGTTGGGGTGGGCGTAGCTCTTCACCCCGTGCCTCCTCGTGATGAGGCGGAAAGTTGCCGGCCCAGCAGCCGAGGCAACGCCCGCATACGTCCTGCTGGGACCCGGCGCCGGCAAAGATGGCGTCACCATTCTCCAGCGAGAGCCACACTCACCCCAAGTCTCAGGCCCGCCAATAGCAAAGGCCGAAATAAAGGAAACTGCCTCTCCCCCGAGTTCTCGTGGTTTGCTGGGAGAGGGGCTTCCTTGCTATGTTTAAAAAAGAGAGCGAGAGAGGACATGATGGTAGGATGGGAAGCTGCATGGTCGGGTTGCTGCAAAAGTGGGTGGGGAGGAGATATCTTCCCCTGGACACCTGGAACTGACCAGGCTCAGTCCTCTATAGATGGTTGAACTAGGAAATAACTTCACCCAGGCAACTCCAGCTATCCTGGGCCAGACACTGGAGGGAAAGCCCCACCCTTCTGGGATCTTCTTTCCTCCCCCGACCCTCCAACAGTCCCCAGTGAATGACAACCCCCGACCTTCTTTCTCCCTCTGTTGGGTGTTGCTATGAAGCACCTGCAGTTGATGATCATTTCCCCCCTTCCCAGTTGTTGGTTTATGGTCTGGTCAGGTCAGGTCAGGTCAGGTCAGGTTATGCCTGCACCAGAATAGGGCAACATCTCTTTCTCTTTTGTGTGGATGGAAAAGCAGGTTTATTCTTTGTGTGTTCAGGCCCCCTTTAAAAAGTAAGGTTAGTCTATCGATCTCGTTGAGCCTCATCTGGTCCAATTGGAGTCAGGTGAGTGCAGGTTGTGTATAAAAGGTGCTGGTTGGTCAGTAAAGTGATAGTTGAGTTGTTTGGTATCATGGGGGATTGTGTGGTGAGGGGTTTAGTCCCAGTGCTGTTGTTAGTTGGATCTGTTTGTTGCTCTGATATTTGGCAACAGTTTAGAGACCAGAGATTTCCATGGAGAAGAGTAAAACCCACCCCTGGACCTCAGAGAGTCCCTCCCCCTGGGCCTCCCTCTGGTTCCCATTTCAGCCTGTCTGAGGGGAGAAGTCTGTCCCCACTGCAGACTGTGATGGTGCAGTGTGGAGAGCAGAACCTCCTGGTGAGGGTAGACATGGATTTATTTGGAACCAGGCACCTGATTAAAGCTGCTGACCTGACCCTGGGGACAGCAGGTTGTCGGCCAACTGGGATCTACTCTCAGAACCACACCGTCCTCTTTGACTATGGGCTCCATGAATGTGGCAGCAGATTGCAGGTAATGTGATTCCTCAACTCTTGCTCCAATTTCCCTGTGTAGATTACTCCTCACTCTGAGCTCATTAACATTGGGTGAAACTCCAGCCACTTAGTTTGAGGAGATCCCTGAACTCTTCCTCCAATCCCTGTACAGGTTCTTGACATGTTAACTCACACCCAGTGTGAAACTACTTTGTTAACATGTCTCTTATCTTTTATTTAACAAAGATTCTAATTTGTCTCCTGGACACTACAACTTTCTTTTAACTGGTCTTTCCCATTCTCTAACTTTGATTTTCAATTCTATTGGCCTTGCACCTTCACCTACATTTCCCCAAACAAGTCCTTCCTTTTGTGCCTCTGTAGATTTATCCTTTTCCTTCTCATGGATATTCTGGTCTGTTGCCTTAACTTCAGGTCAATGGATGTTCAGTGTTGTCGAACCTGTTGGGACTTCTCTTGAAAGACTAAACTCGTGGGATAATTGGGCTACAATGTATTAAAGGGAACTCTACTTTTGGTTCTTAGACCTGCCGACCCCCTCCATGATTCCACGGACACAGATGAGGTTTAAAAGTGATGTTGTGTTTAGTGCTCCATCCCAGGGGTCAATTGAAGCCCCTTACGGTGGAAGATCCATTCTATATAGGGTAGAATTCTCATCTAACCTGGCCGAGCCAAATCATTTCAGGGTTTCTGACTGCAGGCCTGAAGTCCCCTGTAATAGAAGGTGGACTGAGCAGAGTAACAGAGGCTGCTCCAGGCAACTTCACTCAATGGTGGAGCTGCTTCAATCATGTGTCATTGGGGAGCAACTGAAACCCCTCAAACTGCTGCTTAACAGGGCAGGAAAATGACCAGAAATAGCTTTTGTCCAATGAGACCAGCTCTTCATTCCTTCACCTGATGTCTTTCAGATGGCTGGAGATTTCCTGGTCTACACCACCCACCTGAACCACACCCCAAATGCTGGTGGATCAGTTATTGTGAGAACTAATGGAGCTGTCATTCCCATCCAGTGCCACTATTTGAGGTAAGAATCTTTACTCTGTCGCAAATCTGATCTACGGCTGCTGTCATTCTCTGAACTTGTCCTAAAATGACTCCACTGTCCTTTCCAGGAAGGGCAATGTGAGCAGTAACCCCATCAAGCCCACCTGGATCCCATTCAGCTCGACCAAGTCTGGAGAAGGGCTTCTGTCATTCTCACTGCGTCTAATGAATGGTATGTGATGGGTGGACGGGGAGGGCTTTCCTGTCGTTGCCCAATGGGAGTTACACCCACTGACTCCAACTCTTGTTCTTCAGATGATTGGCTTACAGAGCGCACCTCGACTGTCTACTACCTGGGTGACCTCATTCACATTGAGGCCTCTGTTTCAATGACCAACCACATGCCCCTGAAGCTCTACATTGACAGCTGTGCAGCTACATTGAGCCCAGACAAGGATTCCACCCCAAGATACAACATCATTGACTACCATGGGTAAGGAGCTCTCTGCTTTCTCCAGCTGCTCTCCTCTCAATGGCTTCACTTGATTCACTTCATGGCCCTTTTTTTTGACTCTTCAGTTGCCTCCTGGACAGCAAAGCCGAGGACTCCTTTTCAACCTTTGTGTTGCCCAGAGATGAACGTGAGCTGGACAAACTCCAGTTTGACCTGGATGCGTTCCGTTTCTTTGGAGATGACCGTTCCCTGGTAAGAGGAAGCCGATCATTGGGTTCCCCATGTTGGGAGGAGGTCACTGAATAACAACTTGTATTGAATGTGTCCCTCAGATTTTCATCACCTGTCACCTGAAAGTTGCTGCAGTGGATCGGAGAGATTCCATGAACAAAGCTTGTACTTTCCACAAGATGCAGAATGTGTAAGTTCCCTTTCTCCCACGGGGATGTGTTGTGTGAAGTGATGCACAACCTGGTTGATAAACTGATTCTCTGGTTTAGCTGGACCCCATTGGAAGAATCGACCAATGATATATGTGCCTGTTGTCATCTGGGCAACTGCAGTGCCACGAGGGAATTCCGATTTGGTTCCAGAGGAAGGAGGGATCTTGTATCTGGACCTGGTAGGACATTGATCCTCTCTATGTTGGAGGTCCCCCTTTACCCCCTCTAACTGGAATGTTTGATATTGCAGAGAGTGATGCTGAATTGAAGTGGGAGGGTGAGGCCTCACTTGGACCCCTGGTCATTCTGGATCCTGATGTGACAGACCTGGCAACTGAGCCCCTTAATGAGGTTGAGCAAAGGATGCAGGAGAGGTCTCCGGGTGGTGAGTTGGCCGACTGCTCGTTTCCATTTTCCCCTCAGTATTTCCTTCACTCACCATTGGTTTCTTGTTGCTTTTTAGGTGTGGAGTCTGAGGTGGTCCTGATCTTGGCCCTGACTGTGACCGCTGTCTCTCTGATCTCTGCTTCTTTGATCGCCTTGTTCCTGTACAGGAAACACAAGCAAACCCAGTTCAACTAGTTATCAAATGACCAATAAAGCAGTGATGACTTGTATCTTCTAATGGCTGGTTGCTCATTTGTCACTGGATGTTGTGTGGTCTGGAGACAGACAATAAGTGCCAGTTATCAAATCATCAATAAAGTGATTGAATGAGGAACAAATCTCATTGTAGTGAATTTCATTTGGTTACTGACTGAAGACTAGTGTAATAACTAGCTATACAAATGTTCCATGTTCATTGTTAATGAAATGTTTATTGGTCTTGAGGGGTTCTCCTGGTCTTGAGTATCTGTGTGGTGTGAGTTTGACCAGCCTGACTACAGGCTCCCTGATCCTCTGACCGTGGGGATATTGAGTCCCACTGAACTGTGCCAAGTTATCAATGACTGGGAGCATTTTGTAAATTGATGTTAATTTGCTGGTCTTGTCATAGGATCATGTTCTACCATTCAATTAAATCATGGCTGATCTCTTAACCCCCATCGACCCACCTTGGTTCCATAAACCCTTAATGCACTTACCTAACACGGATCTATTGATCAGTTTTGAAATTCTCAATTAATCCCCTTCACCAGCTTTTGGGAGAAAGTTTGAGATTTCCACTCCCCTTTGTGTGAATTGCTTCCGAGTTCTAATTTTAAGGTTATGCGCCTTTGTTCTGGACACTCCTGACCAGTAGGAATAATTTCTCTCTCTCATCCCCATCAAATCCTTCAATCATCTTAAACATCTCAATTAAATCACCACTTTACCTTCTGCAGACAAGGGAATACAAGCCCAGTCTGTGCAACCTGTCCTCATAACTTAACCCTTTTAGCTCCAGTATCCTTCCTGAGCTTCGCTGCCCAGAACTGAACGCAGTATTTAAATGGGGTCTAACCAGAGCTTTATATAACGGTAGTATAACTTCCATCCCTCTTGAGATAAAAACCAACATTCCTTTAGCCTGCTAAATTATTTTTGGTACCTGTCCACTAGCTTTTAGTGATTCCTGTACTTGGACCCCTCAATCTCTCTGCTCCTCCACAGTTCCGAGCTTCTCCCCATTTTGAAAATACTCTGATCTTTCTTGGGTGTAAAGTGGGTGATCTCACCCTCCCCCCATGGTGAACTCCACCTGCCACAGTTTTGCCCACTCACTTAATCTATCAATGTCCCTTTGAAACGTTCTGCTCCCGTCTACACTAATTATTGTGTCACCTCACTTAGTGTCATCAGCAAACTTGGATATACAGCTCTCTATTCCTTCATCCAAGTCTGTTATAGAGTGAAAAGCTGAGGCCCCACTACAGATCCCTGGGGGACACCACTGGTCACATCCTGCCAATTTGAGTACAGACCCATTATCCCCACCCTGTCTCCTAACCAATTCTCTACCCTCATCAATAGGTTGCCTCAAATTCCAGATATTTCTAATTTTTGTGACTAGTCTCTTATGTGGAACGCTATCGAATGCCTCCTGGAATTCCACATAAATAACATCCATGGATATTCCCTCATCGACCCGTTAGTGACCTCAACAAATTTAACTGGGTTTGTTAAACATGACTTATCCTTTACAATCCATGCTGGCTCCATCTTTATCCAAGAGCTCAGTCCCTGCCCCTGACAACAGATTCCAGTCGATTAATGTCTCTCATTATCTCTCCTCCCAATAATGGAGTGACATTGGCAATTTTCCAATCCAAGGGGACAATTCCTGAGGAATCTTATCTCCAATAAAAAGTGCCCCTGGGAAGGAGGCACCCCCTTGAGTTGTTAAACATCTCGATGTGACATCAGTGTAGATTCTACAACTTTTATATAAAAAGAGCAAACGACCCACTGAACAGCCGGGGCCCAATTGTGATTCAGTTACAGTACTGGGTCACCAACAGCAGGTGGCACAGCACCCACACCAATTATAATGAGCACATCCTTGTCCCCCGAGTGGCACTGCCCGGTCACTACAGGAACTGGGCACTGCCCGGTCACTACAGGAGCCGGGCACTGCCCGGTCACTACTGGAGCCAGGCACTGCCCGGTCACTACAGGAACTGGGCACTGCCCAGTCACCACAAGAGCTGGGCACTGCCCAGTCACTACAGGAACTGGGCACTGCCCGGTCACTACAGGAGCTGGGCACTGCCCGGTCACTACAGGAGCTGGGCACTGCCCGGTCACTACAGGAACTGGGCACTGCCCGGTCACTACAGGAGCTGGGCACTGCCCGGTCACTACAGGAGCTGGGCACTGCCCGGTCAATACAGGAGCCGGGCACTGCCCGATCAATACAGGAGCCGGGCACTGCCCGGTCACTACTGGAGCTGGACACCGCCCGGTCACCGCAGGAGCCGGGCACTGCCCGGTCACTGTCCCCTGTGTGAAAACTCTTGTGAATATTAACTTATTGCCGTGAATACAGAGAGACGCCGGGACAACAAAGGAAAAGTCTGACAGTCTCACCCGGGTTTACTGAGAGTTTGCACAAAGTCTCGAGCACAACATACAAACGGTGGCTGTGCATTTATAACCTGCCTTCTCCAGCCTCCCAATACATACGCAGAATTATAGAAGCTGTTATCTGGGCTGAATGGCCTACCCCTGCTCCTATTTTCTATGTAAACCAATCCACATTGTATTTTCTCATAGCAAGACCCCCTGCAGACACTATTTTGAAGGAGAGCGGGGGAGTTCTCCCTGGTGTCCAGATTATCTGGTCATTTATCACATTGCTGTTTGTGGGATCTTGCTGTGCGCAAATTGGGTGCTGCGTTTCCTACATTACAACAGTGACCACACTTAACAAAACACTAAGGGTGGGGTGTGGGGGGATATACAGACTGGGACAAGCCTTCTGACACTTGCTGTCTCCGATCGCACAGGAGGAGCAGTCACTTGATCGAACTACAGGACTTCCCAAAGCGTTTTACAGCCAATGAAGTACTTTTTGAAGTGTAGTCACTGTTGTAATGTGGGAAGCGCAGCAGCCAATTTGCGCACAGCAAGATCCCACAAACAGAATGAGATAATGACCAGATCATCTGTTTTAGTGATAATGGTTGAGGGATAAATATTGACCAGGACACGGGGAGAACTCCTCTCTCTTCTTCGAAATAGAGGGCGTGGGATCTTTTACGTCCACCTGAGAGGGGCCTCCGTTTAACATCTCAACAGAAAGACGGCCCCTCCGACAGTGCAGCACTCCCTCAGTACAGGCACTGGGGGTGTCAGCCTGGATAATGTGCTCAAGTCTCTGGATTGGGGCCACCCAGTGAGGAAGGGGGGGGTGGGCAGGTCGAAGGATCTCCTCGTGGGCCTGCTCCTGGGCCTGGCCAAGGTGACCATCCACAGGTCCAGGTTGGACGCGGCCCGTGGGGTGACGGTCTCTCCGACTGTCTGCCTCTCTTCCGCGGCGTTCTCCGCGCCCGGGTGACCCCTGGAGAGGGAGCACGCGGTGTTTGCCAGTACGCTCGAGGCTTTCCGCGGCCGGTGGGCACCGCAGGGATCGGAGCGCCTATCGTTCAGTATTATGATTGAATTTGATAAGTTTCCTTTGTTTTTTTATGATTTGGGTGATTATCGTTTGAGCCCCTCTCAGGAGGGGGCACTTTAGTTGAGATTGGTTGTTCGGGGGGTTTTTATGATGGTTACACAAGAAGAGGAGACCCAGATTGTCTGCAACCTGGACTAATTCCATTGGATCATCTCCCAATCACTAACCCAGTCTCTCCGTGTGAAGATCTTTTGCGAGACCAACCAATGAGTGAGATTGTTGGAAGATGTCATGAGATTAGTCTATTGGTCGTTTATCCAATTGGTGTCAGGTGACTGACTACAGGTTGTGTATAAAAGGGACCAGTGACTCCCTTCAGTTCCCAGTTGAGCTGTAATAGTTTGTATTATGGGGCAACTAGTGAAGGGTTTGGTTTCTCTGTTGGTTTTGGTCGGAGCTGTTTGTTGCTCTGATACTTGGCAGCGGTTTAGAAACAGGGACTTCCCATGGAACATTGAGAAGGCCACTCCTGCCCCTCCCTTTGGTTCCCATTTCAGCCTGTCTGAGGGGAGAAGTCTGTCCCCACTGCAGACTGTGATGGTGCAGTGTGGAGAGCAGAACCTCCTGGTGAGGGTGGACATGGATTTATTTAGAACCAGGCACCTGATTAAAGCTGCTGACCTGACCCTGGGGACAGCAGGTTGTCGGCCAACTGGGATCTACTCTCAGAACCACAGTGTCCTCTTTGACTATGGGCTCCATGAATGTGGCAGCAGATTGCAGGTAATGTGATTCCTCAACTCTTGCTCCAATTTCACTGTGTAGATTACTCCTCACTCTGAACTCATTCACATTGGGTGAAACTCCAGCCACTTAGTTTGAGGAGATCCCTGAACTCTGCCTCCAATCCCTGTACAGGTTCTTGACATGTTAACTATCACCCAGTGTGAAATGACTTTGTTGATATGTCTCTTATCTTTTATTTTTAAAAGATTCTAATTTGTCTCCAAGACTCTACAACTTTCTTTAACTGGTCTTTCCCATTCTCTAACTTTGATTTTCAATTCTATTGGCCTTGCACCTTCACCTACATTTCCCCAAACAAGTCCTTCCTTTTGTTCCTCTGCAGATTTATCCTTTTCCTTCTCATGGATATTCTGGTCTGTTGCCTCAACTTCAGGTCAATGGATGTTCAGTGTTGTCGAACCTGTTGGGACTTCTCTTGAAAGACTAAACTCGTGGGATAATTGGGCTACAATGTATTAAAGGGGAACTCCACTTGGTTCTTAGACCTGCCGACCCCCTCCGTGATTCCACGGACACAAATGAGGTTTAAAAGTGATGTGGTGTTTAGTGCTCCATCCCAGGGGTCAATTGAAGCCCCTTACGGTGGAAGCTCTATTCTATAAAGGGTAGAATTCTCATCTAACCTGGCTGAGCCAAATCATTTCCGGGTTTGTGACTGCAGGCCTGAAGTCCCCTGTAATAGAAGGTGGACTGAGCAGAGTAACAGAGGCTGCTCCAGGCAACTTCACTCAATGGTGGAGCTGCTTCAATCATGTGTCATTGGGGAGCAACTGAAACCCCTCAAACTGCTGCTTAACAGGGCAGGAAAATGACCAGAAATAGCTTTTGTCCAATGAGACCAGCTCTTCATTCCTTCACCTGATGTCTTTCAGATGGCTGGAGATTTCCTGGTCTACACCACCCACCTGAACCACACCCCAAATGCTGGTAGATCAGTCATTGTGAGAACTAATGGAGCTGTCATTCCCATCCAGTGCCACTATTTGAGGTAAGAATCTTTACTCTGTTGCAAATCTGATCTACGGCTGCTGTCGTTCTCTGAACTTGTCCTAAAATGACTCCACTGTCCTTTCCAGGAAGGGCAATGTGAGCAGTGACCCCATCAAGCCCACCTGGATCCCATTCAGCTCGACCAAGTCTGGAGAAGGGCTTCTGTCATTCTCACTGCGTCTAATGAATGGTATGTGATGGGTGGACGGGGAGGGCTTTCCTGTCTTTGCCCAATGGGAGTTACACCCACTGTCTCCAACTCTTGTTCTTCAGATGACTGGCTTACAGAGCGCACCTCGACTGTCTACTACCTGGGTGACCTCATTCACATTGAGGCCTCTGTTTCAATGACCAACCACATGCCCCTGAAGCTCTACATTGACAACTGTGCAGCTACATTGAGCCCAGACAAGGATTCCACCCCAAGATACAACATCATTGACTACCATGGGTAAGGAGCTCTCTGCTTTCTCCAGCTGCTCTCCTCTCAATGGCTTCACTTGATTCACTTCATGGCCCTTTTTTTTGAATCTTCAGTTGCCTCCTGGACAGCAAAGCCGAGGACTCCTTTTCAACCTTTGTGTTGCCCAGAGATGAACGTGAGCTGGACAAACTCCAGTTTGACCTGGATGCGTTCCGTTTCTTTGGAGATGACCGTTCCCTGGTAAGAGGAAGCCGATCATTGGGTTCCCCATGTTGGGAGGGGAGTCACTGAATAACAACTTGTATTGAATGTGTCCCTCAGATTTTCATCACCTGTCACCTGAAAGTTGCTGCAGTGGATCGGAGAGATTCCATGAACAAAGCTTGTACTTTCCACAAGATGCAGAATGTGTAAGTTCCCTTTCTCCCACGGGGATGTGTTGTGTGAAGTGATGCACAACCTGGTTGATAAACTGATTCTCTGGTTTAGCTGGACCCCATTGGAAGAATCGACCAATGACATATGTGCCTGTTGTCATCTGGACGACTGCGGTGCCACGAGGGAATTCCGACCTGATTCCAGAGGAAGGAGGGATCTTGTATCTGGACCTGGTAGGACATTGATCCTCTCTATGTTGGAGGTCCCCCTTTACCCTCTCTAACTGGAATGTTTGATATTGCAGAGAGTGATGCTGAATTGAAGTGGGAGGGTGAGGCCTCACTTGGACCCCTGGTCATTCTGGATCCTGATGTGACAGACCTGGCAACTGAGCCCCTTAATGAGGTTGAGCAAAGGATGCAGGAGAGGTCTCCAGGTGGTGAGTTGGCTGACTGCTAGTTTCCATTTTCCCCTCAGTATTTCCTTCTCTAACCATTGGTTACTTGTTGCTTTTTAGGTGTGGAGTCTGAGGTGGTCTTGATCCTGGCCCTGAGTGTGAGCGCTGTCTCTCTGATCTCTGCTTCTTTGATCGCCTTGTTCCTGTACAGGAAACACAAGCAAACCCAGTTCAACTAGTTATCAAATGACCAATAAAGCAGTGACTACTTGTATCTTCTAATGGCTGGTTGCTCATTTGTCCACTGGATGTTGTGTGGGCTGGAGACAGACAATAAGTGCCAGTTATCAAATAATCAATAAAGTGATTGAATGAGGAACAAATCTCATTGTAGTGAATTTCATTTGGTTACTGTTTAAGACTAGTGTAATAACTAGCTATACAAATATTTCATGTTCATTGTTAATGAAATGTTTATTGGTCTTGAGGGGTTCTCCTGGTCTTGAGTATCTGTGTGGTGTGAGTTTGACCAGCCTGACTACAGGCTCCCTGATCGTTTAACCGTGGGGATATTGAGTCCCATTGAACTGTGCCAAGTTCTGTGATTGGGAGCATTTTAATCATTGGTTTGTGTTCATTTGCTGGTCTTGTCATAGGATCATGTTCTACCATTCAATTAGATCATGGCTAATCTCTTAACCCCCATCGACCCACCATGGTTCCATAAACCCTTAATACCCTTACCTAACACACACCTATTGATCAGTTTTGAAATTGTCAATTAATCCCCTTCACCAGCTTTTGGGAGAGTTCCAGATTTCCACTCCCCTTTGTGTGAAGAAGTGCTTCCTGACATCACCCCTGAATGGCCTAGCTCTAATTGTAAGGTTATGCCCCCTTGGTCTGGACTCCCCCCACCAGAGGAAATATCTACCCCATCAAATCCTTTAGACGTCTTGACAAGATCACCCCTTAATTTTCTACGCACAAGGGGATAAAAGCCTGGTCAATGTTGCCTGTACTCATAATTTAACATTTTATTTGTTCATGAGACATGGGCATCACTGGCAAGGCCAGCATTTATTGCCCTTGAGAAGGTGGTGGTGAGCCGCCTTCTTGAACCGCTGCAGTCCGTGTGGTGACGGTTCTCCCACAGTGCTGTTAGGAAGGGAGTTCCAGGATTTTGACCCAGCGACGATGAAGGAACAGCCGATATATTTCCAAGTCAGGATGGTGTGTGACTTGGAGGGGAACGTGCAGGTGGTGTTGTTCCCATGTGCCTGCTGCCCATGTCCTTCCAGGTGGTAGAGGTCGCGGGTTCGGGAGGTGCTGTCGAAGAACCCCTGCCGATTTGCTGCAGTGCATCCTGTGGATGGTACACACTGCAGCCACAGTGCACTGGTGGTGAAGGGAGTGAATGTTTAGGGTGGTGGATGGGGTGCCAATTAAGCGGGCTGCTTTGTCCTGGATGGTGTCGAGCTTCTTGATTGTTGTTGGAGCTGCACTCATCCAGGCAAGTGGAGAGTATTCCATCACACTCCTGACTTGTGCCTTGTACATGGTGGCAATGCCCTGGAGAGTCACAAGGTGAGTCACTCGCCGCAGAATACCCAGCCTCTGACCTGCTCTTGTCGCCACAGTATTTATATGGCTGGTCCAGTTAAGCTTCTGGTCAATGATGATCCCCAGGATGTTGACGGTGGGGGATTCAGCGATGGTAATGCCGTTGAATGTCATGGGGAGGTGGTTAGATGCTCTCTTGTTGGAGATGGTCCTTGTCTGGAGCGAATGTTACTTGCCAAATATCAGCCCAAGCCTGGATGTTGTCCAGATCTTGCTGCATGCGGGCTCGGACTGCTTCATTATCTGAGGGGTTGCAAATGGAACTGAACACTGTGCAATCATCAGCGAACATCCTCATTTCTGACCTTATGATGGAGGGAAGGTCATTGATGAAGCAGCTGAATATGGTTGGGCCTAGGACACTGCCCTGAGGAACTCCTGCAGCAATGTCCTGGGGCTGAGATGATTGGCCTCTAACAACCACTACCATCTTCCTTTGTGCTAGGTATGACTCCAGCCACTGGAGAGTTTTCCCCCTAATTCCCATTGACTTCAATTTTACTCGGGCTCCTTGGTGCCACACTCAGTCAAATGCTGCCTTGATGTCAAGGGCAGTCACTCTCACCTCACCTCTGGAATTCAGCTCTTTTGTCCATGTTTGGACCACGGCTGTAATGAGGTCTGGAGCCGAGTGGTCCTGGCAGAACCCAAACTGAGCATCGGTGAGCAGGTTATTGGCGAGTAAGTGCCGCTTGATAGCACTGTCGATGACACTTTGCTGATGATTGAGAGTAGACTGATGGGGCGGTAATTGGCCGGATTGGATTTGTCCTGCTTTTTGTGGACAGGACATACCTGGGCAATTTTCCACATTGTCGGGTGGATGCCAGTGTTGTAGCTGTACTGGAACAGATTGGTTAGAGGCGTGGCTAGTTCTGGAGCACAAGTCTTCAGCACTACAGCCGGGATGTTGTCGGGGCCCATAGACTTTGCTGTATCCAGTGCACTCAGCCGTTTCTTGTTATCACGTGGAGTGAATCGAATTGGCTGAAGTCTGGCTTCTGTGATGGTGGGGATCTCGGGAGGAGGCTGAGATGGATTATCCACTCGACACTTCTGGCTGAAGATGGTTGCAAATGCTTCAGCCTTGTCTTTTGCACTCACGTGCTGGACTCCGCCATCATTGAGGATGGGGATGTTTACAGAGCCTCCTCCTTCTGTTAGTTGTTTAATTGTCCACCACCATTCACGACTGGATGTGGCAGGACTGCAGAGCTTTGATCTGATCCGTTGGTTGTGGAATCACTTAGCTCTGTCTATAGCATGTTGCTTCCGCTGTTTAGCATGCATGTAGTCCTGAGTTGTAGCTTCACCAGGTTGGCACCTCATTTTTAGGTACGCCTGGTGCTGCTCCTGGCATGCTCTTCTACACTCCTTATTGAACCAGGGTTGATCCCTTGGCTTGTTGGTAATGGTAGAATGAGGAATATGACGGGCCATGAGGTTACAGATTGTGCTGGAATACAATTCTGCTGCTGCTGATGGCCCACAGCGCCTCATGGATGCCCAGTTTTGAGCTGCTAGATCTGTTCTGAATCTATCCCATTTAGCACGGCGGTAGTGCCACACAACACGTTGGATGGTGTCCTCAGTGCGAAGACAGGACTTCGTCTCCACGAGGACTGTGCGGTGGTCACTCCTACCAATACTGCCATGGACAGTATCATTCTGGTGAATCTGTGCTGCACCCCCTCCAAGACCGATATATCCTTCCTGAGGTTCGCTGCCCAGAACTGACCAGAGCTTTATATAACTGTAGCATAACATCCAGCCTTCTTGAGATAAAGACCAACATTCCTTTAGCCTGCTAAATTATTTTTGTACCTGTTCACTAGCTTTTAGTGATTCCTGTACTTGGACCCCTCAATCTCTCTGCTCCTCCACAGTTCCGAGCTTCTCCCCATTTTGAAAATACTCTGATCTTTCTTGGGTGTAAAGTGGGTGACCTCCCCCTCCCCCCATGGTGAACTCCACCTGCCACGGTTTTGCCCACTCACTTAATCTATCAATGTCCCTTTGAAACGTTCTGCTCCCGTCTACACTAATTATTGTGTCACCTCACTTAGTGTCATCAGCAAACTTGGATATACAGCTCTCTATTCCTTCATCCAAGTCTGTTATAGAGTGAAAAGCTGAGGCCCCAGTACAGATCCCTGGGGGACACCACTGGTCACATCCTGCCAATTTGAGTACAGACCCATTATCCCCACCCTGTCTCCTAACCAATTCTCTACCCTCATCAATAGGTTGCCTCAAATTCCAGATATTTCTCATTTTTGTGACTCGTCTCTTATGTGGAACGCTATCGAATGCCTCCTGGAATTCCACATAAATAACATCCATGGATATTCCCTCATCGACCCCGTTAGTGACCTCAACAAATTTAACTGGGTTTGTTAAACATGACTTATCCTTTACAATCCATGCTGGCTCCATCTTTATCCAAGTGCTCAGTCACTGCCCCTGACAACAGATTCCAGTCGATTAATGTCTCTCATTATCTCTCCTCCCAATAATGGAGTGACTTTGGCAATTTTCCAATCCAAGGGGACAATTCCTGAGGAATCTTATCTCCAATAAAAAGTGCCCCTGGGAAGGAGGCACCCCCTTGAGTTGCTGAACATCTCGATGTGACATCAGTGTAGAATCTACATCTTTTATATAAAAAGAGCAAACGACCCACTGAACAGCCGGGGCCCAATTGTGATTCAGTTGCAGTACTGGGTCACCAACAGCAGGTGGCACAGCACCCACACCAATTATAATGAGCACGTCCTTGTCCCCCTAGTGGCACTGCCCGGTCACTGCAGGAGCCGGGCACTGCCCGGTCACTGCTGGAGCCGGACACTGCCCGGTCACTGCTGGAGCCGGGCACTGCCCGGTCACTACAGGAGCTGGGCACTGCCCGGTCAATACACGAGCTGGGCACTGCCCGGTCACTGCAGGAGCCGGGCACTGCCCGGTCAATACAGGAGCTGGGCACTGTCTGGGCACTGTCCCCTGTGTGAAAACTCTTGTGAATACAGAGAGACGCCGGGACAACAAAGGAAAAGTCTGACAGTCTCACCCGGGTTTACTGAGAGTTTGCACAAAGTCTCGAGCACAACATACAAACGATGGCTGTGCATTTATAACCTGCCTTCTCCAGCCTCCCAATACGTACGCAGAATTATAGAAGCTGTTATCTGGGCCGAATGGCCTACTCCTGCTCCTATTTTCTATGTAAACCAATCGACATTGTATTTTCTCACAGCAAGACCCCCTGCAGACACTATTTCGAAGGAGAGCGGGGGAGTTCTCTCTGGTGTCCAGATTATCTGGTCATTTATCACATTGCTGTTTGTGGGATCTTGCTGTGCGCAAATTGGGTGCTGCGTTTCCTACATTACAACAGTGACTACACTTAACAAAATACTAAGGGTGGGGTGTGGGGGGATATACAGACTGGGACAAGCCTTCTGACACTTGCTGTCTCCGATCGCACAGGAGGAGCAGTCACTTGATCAAACTACAGGGCTTCCCAAAGCGTTTTACAGCCAATGAAGTACATTTTGAAGTGCAGTCACTGTTGTAATGTGGGAAACGCAGCAGCCAATTTGCGCACAGCAAGATCCCACAAACAGCAATGAGATAATGACCAGATCATCTGTTTTAGTGATGATGGTTGAGTGATAAATATTGGCCCAGGACACGGGGAGAACTCCTCTCTCTTCTTCGAAATAGAGGGCGTGGGATCTTTTACGTCCACCTGAGAGGGGCCTCCGTTTAACATCTCAACTGAAAGACGGCCCCTCCGACAGTGCAGCACTCCCTCAGTACGGGCACTGGGGGTGTCAGCCTGGATAATGTGCTCAAGTCTCTGGATTGGGGCCACCCAGTGAGGAAGGGGGGGGGCGGGCAGGTCGAAGGATCTCCTCGTGGGCCTGCTCCTGGGCCTGGCCAAGGTGACCATCCACAGGTCCAGGTTGGACGCGGCCCGTGGGGGGACGGTCTCTCCGACTGTCTGCCTCTCTTCCGCGGCGTTCTCTGCGCCCGGGTGACCCCTGGAGAGGGAGCACGCGGTGTTTGCCGGTACGCTCGAGGCTTTCCGCGGCCGGTGGGCACCGCAGGGACCGGAGCGCCTATCGTTCAGTATTATGATTGAATTTGATAAGTTTCCTTTGTTTTTTTATGATTTGGGTGATTATCGTTTGAGCCCCTCTCAGGAGGGGGCACTTTAGTTGAGATTGGTTGTTCGGGGGGTTTTTATGATGGTTACACAAGAAGAGGAGACCCAGATTGTCTGCAACCTGGACTAATTCCATTGGATCATCTCCCAATCACTAACCCAGTCTCTCCGTGTGAAGATCTTTTGCGAGACCAACCAATGAGTGAGATTGTTGGAAGATGTCATGAGATTAGTCTATTGGTCGTTTATCCAATTGGTGTCAGGTGACTGACTACAGGCTGTGTATAAAAGGGATCAGTGACTCCCTTCAGTTCCCAGTTGAGCTGTAATAGTTTGTATTATGGGGCAACTAGTGAAGGGTTTGGTTTCTCTGTTGGTTTTGGTCGGAGCTGTTTGTTGCTCTGATACTTGGCAGCGGTTTAGAAACAGGGACTTCCCATGGAACATTGAGAAGGCCACTCCTGCCCCTCCCTTTGGTTCCCATTTCAGCCTGTCTGAGGGGAGAAGTCTGTCCCCACTGCAGACTGTGATGGTGCAGTGTGGAGAGCAGAACCTGCTGGTGAGGGTAGACATGGATTTATTTAGAACCAGGCACCTGATTAAAGCTGCTGACCTGACCCTGGGGACAGCAGGTTGTCGGCCAACTGGGATCTACTCTCAGAACCACACCGTCCTCTTTGACTATGGGCTCCATGAATGTGGCAGCAGATTGCAGGTAATGTGATTCCTCAACTCTTGCTCCAATTTCCCTGTGTAGATTACTCCTCACTCTGAACTCATTCACATTGGGTGAAACTCCAGCCACTTAGTTTGAGGAGATCCCTGAACTCTTCCTCCAATCCCTGTACAGGTTCTTGACATGTTAACTATCACCCTGTGTGAAACTACTTTGTTGACATGTCTCTTATCTTTTATTTTTAAAAGATTCTAATTTGTCTCCAAGACTCTACAACTTTCTTTAACCAGTCTTTCCCATTCTCTAACTTTGATTTTCAATTCTATTGGCCTTGCACCTTCACCTACATTTCCCCAAACAAGTCCTTCCTTTTGTTCCTCTGCAGATTTATCCTTTTCCTTCTCATGGATATTCTGGTCTGTTGCCTCAACTTCAGGTCAATGGATGTTCAGTGTTGTCGAACCTGTTGGGACTTCTCTTGAAAGACTAAACTAGTGGGATAATTGGTCTACAATGTATTAAAGGGAACTCCACTTTTGGTTCTTAGACCTGCCGACGCCCTCCATGATTCCACGGACACAGATGAGGTTTAAAAGTGATGTTGTGTTTGGTGCTCCATCCCAGGGGTCAACTGAAGCCCCTTACGGTGGAAGCTCTATTCTATATAGGGTAGAATTCTCATCTAACCTGGCCGAGCCAAATCATTTCAGGGTTTCTGACTGCAGGCCTGAAGTCCCCTGTAATAGAAGGTGGACTGAGCAGAGTAACAGAGGCTGCTCCAGGCAACTTTGCTCAATGGTGGAGCTGCTTCAATCATGTGTCATTGGGGAGCAACTGAAACACCTCAAACTGCTGCTTAACAGGGCAGGAAAATGACCAGAAATAGCTTTTGTCCAATGAGACCAGCTCTTCATTCCTTCACCTGATGTCTTTCAGATGGCTGGAGATTTCCTGGTCTACACCACCCACCTGAACCACACCCCAAATGCTGGTGGATCAGTCATTGTGAGAACTAATGGAGCTGTCATTCCCATCCAGTGCCACTATTTGAGGTAAGAATCTTTACTCTGTTGCAAATCTGATCATCTGCTGCTGTAGTGCTCTGAACTTGTCCTAAAATGAGTCCACTGTCCTTTCCAGGAAGGGCAATGTGAGCAGTAACCCCATCAAGCCCACTTGGATCCCCTTCAGCTCGACCAAGTCTGGAGAAGGGCTTCTGTCATTCTCACTGCGTCTAATGAATGGTATGTGATGGGTGGACGGGGAGGGCTTTCCTGTCGTTGTCCAATGGGAGTTACACCCACTGACTCCAACTCTTGTTCATCAGATGATTGGCTTACAGAGCGCACCTCGACTGTCTACTACCTGGGTGACCTCATTCACATTGAGGCCTCTGTTTCAATGACCAACCACATGCCCCTGAAGCTCTACATTGACAGCTGTGCAGCTACATTGAGCCCAGACAAGGATTCCACCCCAAGATACAACATCATTGACTACCATGGGTAAGGAGCTCTCTGCTTTCTCCAGCTGCTCTCCTCTCAATGGCTTCACTTGATTCACTTCATGGCCCTTTTTTTTAATCTTCAGTTGCCTCCTGGACAGCAAAGCCGAGGACTCCTTTTCAACCTTTGTGTTGCCCAGAGATGAACGTGAGCTGGACAAACTCCAGTTTGACCTGGATGCGTTCCGTTTCTTTGGAGATGACCGTTCCTTGGTAAGAGGAAGCCAATCATTGGGTTCCCCATGTTGGGAGGGGAGTCACTGAATAACAACTTGTATTGAATGTGTCCCTCAGATTTTCATCACCTGTCACCTGAAAGTTGCTGCAGTGGATCGGAGAGATTCCATGAACAAAGCTTGTACTTTCCACAAGATGCAGAATGTGTAAGTTCCCTTTCTCCCACGGGGATGTGTTGTGTGAAGTGATGCACAACCTGGTTGATAAACTGATTCTCTGGTTTAGCTGGATCCCATTGGAAGAATCGACCAATGACATATGTGCCTGTTGTCATCTGGGCAACTGCGGTGTCACGAGGGAATTCCGATTTGATTCCAGAGGAAGGAGGGATCTTGTATCTGGACCTGGTAGGACATTGATCCTCTCTATGTTGGAGGTCCCCCTTTACCCCCTCTAACTGGAATGTTTGATATTGCAGAGAGTGATGCTGAATTGAAGTGGGAGGGTGAGGCCTCACTTGGACCCCTGGTCATTCTGGATCCTGATGTGACAGACCTGGCAACTGAGCCCCTGAATGAGGTTGAGCAAAGGATGCAGGAGAGGTCTCCAGGTGGTGAGTTGGCCGACTGCTCGTTTCCATTTTCCCCTCAGTATTTCCTTCTCTAACCATTGGTTTCTTGTTGCTTTTTAGGTGTGGAGTCTGAGGTGGTCCTGATCTTGGCCCTGACTGTGACCGCTGTCTCTCTGATCTCTGCTTCTTTGATCGCCTTGTTCCTGTACAGGAAACACAAGCAAACCCAGTCCAACTCGTTATCAAATGACCAATAAAGCAGTGACTACTTGTATCTTCTAATGGCTGGTTGCTCATTTGTCACTGGATGTTGTGTGGGCTGGAGACAGACAATAAGTGCCAGTTATCAAATAATCAATAAAGTGATTGAATGAGGAACAAATCTCATTGCAGTGAATTTGATTTGGTTACTGACTGAAGACTAGTGTAATAACTAGCTATACAAATGTTCCATGTTCATTGTTAATGAAATGTTTATTGGTCTTGAGGGGTTCTCCTGGTCTTGAGTATCTGTGGTGTGAGTTTGACCAGCCTGACTGTCGTCTCCCTGATCCTCTGACCGTGGGGATGTTGAGTCCCACTGAACTGTGCCAAGTTCTCAGTGATTGGGAGCATTTTGTAAATTGATGTTAATTTGCTGGTCTTGTCATAGGATCATGTTCTACCATTCAATTAGATCATGGCTAATCTGTCAACCCCCATCGACCCACCTTGGTTCCATAAACCCTCAATACCCTTACCTAACACACACCCATTGTTCAGTTTTGAAATTCTCAATTAATCCCCTTCACCAGCTTTTGGGAGAAAATTCGAGATTTCCACTCCCCTTTGTGTGAAGTGCTTCCTAGTTCTAATTTTAAGGTTATGCGCCTTTGTTCCGGACTCTCCTGACCAGTCTGAATAGTTTCTCTCTCTCATCCCCATCAAATCCTTCAATCATCTTAAACATCTCAATTAAATCACCCCTTTACCTTCTGCAGACAAGGGAATACAAGCCTAGTTTGTGCAACCTGTCCTCATAACTTAACCCTTTTAGCTCCAGTATCCTTCCTGAGCTTCGCTACCCAGAACTGAACGCAGTATTTAAATGGGGTCTGACCAGAGCTTTATATAACTGTAGCATAACTTCCATCCCTCTTGAGATAAAGACCAACATTCCTTTAGCCTGCTAAATTATTTTTGGTACCTGTCCACTAGCTTTTAGTGATTCCTGTACAGGGACCCCTCAATCTCTCTGCTCCTCCACAGTTCCGAGCTTCTCACCATTTTGAAAATACTCTGATCTTTCTTGGGTGTAAAGTGGGTGACCTCACCCTCCCCCCATGGTGAACTCCACCTGCCACGGTTTTGCCCACTCACTTAATCTATCAATGTCCCTTTGAAACTTTCTGCTCCCGTCTACACTAATTATTGTGTCACCTCACTTAGTGTCATCAGCAAACTTGGACATACAGCTCTCTATTCCTTCATCCAAGTCCGTTATAAATAGAGTGAAAAGCTGAGGCCCCCAGTACAGATCCCTGGGGGTCACCACTGGTCACATCCTGCCAATTTGAGTACGGACCCATTATCCCCACCCTGTCTCCTAACCAATTCTCTACCCTCATCAATAGGTTGCCTCCAATTCCAGATATTTCTCATTTTTGTGACTAGTCTCTTATGTGGAACGCTATCGAATGCCTCCTGGAATTCCACATAAATAACATCCATGGATATTCCCTCATCGACCCCGTTAGTGACCTCAACAAATTTAACTGGGTTTGTTAAACATGACTTATCCTTTACAATCCATGCTGGCTCCATCTTTATCCAAGTGCTCAGTCACTGCCCCTGACAACAGATTCCAGTCGATTAATGTCTCTCATTATCTCTCCTCCCAATAATGGATTGACATTGGCAATTTTCCAATCCAAGGGGACAATTCCTGAGGAATCGTATCTCCAATAAAAAGTGCCCCTGCGAAGGAGGCATCCCCTTGAGTTGCTAAACATCTCGATGTGACATCAGTGTGGAATCTACATCTTTTATATAAAAAGAGCAAACGACCCACGAAACAGACGGGGCCCAATTGTGATTCAGTTACAGTACTGGGTCTCCAACAGCAGGTGGCACAGCACCCACACCAATTATAATGAGCACGTCCTTGTCCCCCTAGTGGGACTGCCCGGTCACCACAGGAGCTGGGCACTGCCCGGTCACTACAGGAGCCGGGCACTGCCCGGTCACTACAGGAGCCGGGCACTGCCCGGTCACGGCAGGAGCCGGGCACTGCCCGGTCACCGCAGGAGCCGGGCACTGCCCGGTCACTGTCCCCTGTATGCAAACTCTTGTGAATATTAACTTATTACTGTGAATGCAGAGAGACGCCGGGACAACAAAGGAAAAGTCTGACAGTCTCACCCGGGTTTACTGAGAGTTTGCACAAAGTCTCGAGCACAACATACAAACGATGGCTGTGCATTTATAACCTGCCTTCTCCAGCCTTCCAACACATACGCAGAATTATAGAAGCTGTTATCTGGGCCGAATGGCCTACTCCTTCTCCTATTTTTTATGTGAACCAATCCACATTGTATTTTCTCATAGCAAGACCCCCTGCAGACACTATTTTGAAGGAGAGCGGGGGAGTTCTCCCTGGTGTCCAGATTATCTGGTCATTTATCACATTGCTGTTTGTGGGATCTTGCTGTGCGCAAATTGGGTGCTGCGTTTCCTACATTACAACAGTGACCACACTTAACAAAACACTAAGGGTGGGGTTTGGGGTGATATACAGACTGGGACAAGCCTTCTGACACTTGCTGTCTCCGATCGCACAGGAGGAGCAGTCACTTGATCGAACTACAGGACGTCCCAAAGCGTTTTACAGCCAATGAAGTACATTTTGAAGTGCAGTCACTGTTGTAATGTGGAAAACACAGCAGCCAATTTGCGCACAGCAAGATCCCACAAACAGCAATGAAATAATGACCAGATCATCTGTTTTAGTGATGATGGTTGAGGGATAAATATTGGCCAGGACACGGGGAGAACTCCTCTCTCTTCTTCGAAATAGAGGGCGTGGGATCTTTAATGTCCACCTGAGAGGGGCCTCCATTTAACATCTCAACGGAAAGGCGGCCCCTCCGACAGTGCAGCACTCCCTCAGTACGGGCACTGGGGGTGTCGGCCTGGATAATGTGCTCAAGTCTCTGGATTGGGGCCACCCAGTGAGGAAGGGGGGGGCGGGCAGGTCGAAGGATCTCCTCGTGGGCCTGCTCCTGGGCCTGGCCAAGGTGACCATCCACAGGTCCAGGTTGGACGCGGCCCGTGGGGGGACGGTCTCTCCGACTGTCTGCCTCTCTTCTGCGGCGTTCTCCGCGCCCGGGTGACCCCTGGAGAGGGAGCACGCGGTGTTTGCCGGTACGCTCGAGGCTTTCCGTGACCGGTGGGCACCGAAAGGGACCGGAGCCCCTATCGTTCAGTATTATGATTGAATTTGATAAGTTTCCTTTGTTTTTTTATGATTTGGGTGATTATCGTTTGTGCCCCTCTCAGAAGGGGGCACTTTAGTTGAGATTGGTTGTTCGGGGGGGTTTTATGATGGTTACACAAGAAGAGGAGACCCAGATTGTCTGCAACCTGGACTAATTCCATTGGATCATCTCCCAATCACTAACCCAGTCTCTCCGTGTGAACATCTTTTGCGAGACCAACCAATGAGTGAGATTGTTGGAAGATGTCATGAGATTAGTCTATTGGTCGTTTATCCAATTGGTGTCAGGTGACTGACTACAGGCTGTGTATAAAAGGGATCAGTGACTCCCTTCAGTTCCCAGTTGAGCTGTAATAGTTTGTATTATGGGGCAACTAGTGAAGGGTTTGGTTTCTCTGTTGGTTTTGGTCGGAGCTGTTTGTTGCTCTGATACTTGGCAGCGGTTTAGAAACAGGGACTTCCCATGGAACATTGAGAAGGCCACTCCTGCCCCTCCCTTTGGTTCCCATTTCAGCCTGTCTGAGGGGAGAAGTCTGTCCCCACTGCAGACTGTGATGGTGCAGTGTGGAGAGCAGAACCTCCTGGTGAGGGTAGACATGGATTTATTTAGAACCAGGCACCTGATTAAAGCTGCTGACCTGACCCTGGGGACAGCAGGTTGTCGGCCAACTGGGATCTACTCTCAGAACCACACTGTCCTCTTTGACTATGGGCTCCATGAATGTGGCAGCAGATTGCAGGTAATGTGATTCCTCAACTCTTGCTCCAATTTCCCTGTGTAGATTACTCCTCACTCTGAACTCATGAACATCGGGTGAAACTCCAGCCACTTAGTTTGAGGAGATCCCTGAACTCTTCCTCCAATCCCTGTACAGGTTCTTGCAATGTTAACTATCGCCCTGTGTGAAACTACTTTGTTAACATGTCTCTTTTCTTTTATCTTTAAAAGATTCTAATTTGTCTCCAAGACTCTACAACTTTCTTTAACTGGTCTTTCCTATTCTCTAACTTTGATTTTCAATTCTATTGGCCTTGCACCTTCACCTACATTTCCCCAAACAAGTCCTTCCTTTTGTGCCTCTGTAGATTTATCCTTTTCCTTCTCATGGATATTCTGGTCTGTTGCCTCAACTTCAGGTCAATGGATGTTCAGTGTTGTCGAACCTGTTGGGACTTCTCTTGAAAGACTAAACTAGTGGGATAATTGGGCTACAATGTATTAAAGGGGAACTCCACTTTTGGTTCTTAGACCTGCCGACCCCCTCCGTGATTCCACGGACACAGATGAGGTTTAAAAGTGATGTTGTGTTTAGTGCTCCATCCCAGGGGTCAATTGAAGCCCCTTACGGTGGAAGCTCTATTCTATATAGGGTAGAATTCTCATCTAACCTGGCCGAGCCAAATCATTTCAGGGTTTCTGACTGCAGGCCTGAAGTCCCCTGTAATAGAAGGTGGACTGAGCAGAGTAACAGAGGCTGCTCCAGGCAACTTCACTCAATGGTGGAGCTGCTTCAATTATGTGTCATTGGGGAGCAACTGAAACCCCTCAAACTGCTGCTTAACAGGGCAGGAAAATGACCAGAAATAGCTTTTGTCCAATGAGACCAGCTCTTCATTCCTTCACCTGATGTCTTTCAGATGGCTGGAGATTTCCTGGTCTACACCACCCACCTGAACCACACCCCAAATGCTGGTGGATCAGTCATTGTGAGAACGAATGGAGCTGTCATTCCCATCCAGTGCCACTATTTGAGGTAAGAATCTTTACTCTGTCGCAAATCTGATCTACAGCTGCTGTAGTTCTCTGAACTTATCCTAAAATGAGTCCACTGTCCTTTCCAGGAAGGGCAATGTGAGCAGTAACCCCATCAAGCCCACCTGGATCCCATTCAGCTCGACCAAGTCTGGAGAAGGGCTTCTGTCATTCTCACTGCGTCTAATGAATGGTATGTGATGGGTGGACGGGGAGGACTTTCCTGTCGTTGTCCAATGGGAGTTACACCCACTGACTCCAACTCTTGTTCATCAGATGATTGGCTTACAGAGCGCACCTCGACTGTCTACTACCTGGGTGACCTCATTCACATTGAGGCCTCTGTTTCAATGACCAACCACATGCCCCTGAAGCTCTACATTGACAGCTGTGCAGCTACATTGAGCCCAGACAAGGATTCCACCCCAAGATACAACATCATTGACTACAATGGGTAAGGAGCTCTCTGCTTTCTCCAGCTGCTCTCCTCTCAATGGCTTCACTTGATTCACTTCATGGCCCTTTTTTTTTGACTCTTCAGTTGCCTCCTGGACAGCAAAGCCGAGGACTCCTTTTCAACCTTTGTGTTGCCCAGAGATGAACGTGAGCTGGACAAACTCCAGTTTGACCTGGATGCGTTCCGTTTCTTTGGAGATGACCGTTCCCTGGTAAGAGGAAGCCGATCATTGGGTTCCCCATGTTGGGAGGGGAGTCACTGAATAACAACTTGTATTGAATGTGTCCCTCAGATTTTCATCACCTGTCACCTGAAAGTTGCTGCAGTGGATCGGAGAGATTCCATGAACAAAGCTTGTACTTTCCACAAGATGCAGAATGTGTAAGTTCCCTTTCTCCCACGGGGATGTGTTGTGTGAAGTGATGCACAACCTGGTTGATAAACTGATTCTCTGGTTTAGCTGGACCCCATTGGAAGAATCGACCAATGATGTATGTGCCTGTTGTCATCTGGACAACTGCAGTGTCACGAGGGAATTCCGATTTGATTCCAGAGGAAGGAGGGATCTTGTATCTGGACCTGGTAGGACATTGATCCTCTCTATGTTGGAGGTCCCCCTTTACCCTCTCTAACTGGAATGTTTGATATTGCAGAGAGTGATGCTGAATTGAAGTGGGAGGGTGAGGCCTCACTTGGACCCCTGGTCATTCTGGATCCTGATGTGACAGACCTGGCAACTGAGCCCCTTAATGAGGTTGAGCAAAGGATGCAGGAGAGGTCTCCAGGTGGTGAGTTGGCCGACTGCTAGTTTCCATTTTCCCCTCAGTATTTCCTTCTCTAACCATTGGTTTCTTGTTGCTTTTTAGGTGTGGAGTCTGAGGTGGTCCTGATTTTGGCCCTGACTGTGAGCGCTGTCTCTCTGATCTCTGCTTCTTTGATCGCCTTGTTCCTGTACAGGAAACACAAGCAAACACAGTTCAACTAGTTATCAAATGACCAATAAAGCAGTGACTACTTGTATCTTCTAATGGCTGGTTGCTCATTTGTCACTGGATGTTGTGTGGGCTGGAGACAGACAATAAGTGCCAGTTATCAAATAATCAATAAAGTGATTGAATGAGGAACAAATCTCATTGTAGTGAATTTCATTTGGTTACTGACTGAAAACTAGTGTAATAACTAGCTATACAAATGTTCCACGTTCATTGTTAATGAAATGTTTATTGGTCTTGAGGGGTTCTCCTGGTCTTGAGTATCTGTGGTGTGAGTTTGACCAGCCTGACTACAGGCTCCCTGATCGTCTCACCGTGGGGATATTGAGTCCCACTGAACTGTGCCAAGTTCTTAGTGATTGGGAGCATTTTAAACATTGGTTTGTGTTAATTTGCTGGTCTTGTCATAGGATCATATTCTATCATTTAATTAGATCATGGCTAATCTCTTAACCCCATCGACCCACCTTGGTTCTCTTCATACGCCTATTGATCAGTTTTGAAATTATCAATTAATCCCCTTCACCAGCTTTTGGGAGAGTTCCAGATTTCCACTCCCCTTTGTGTGAAGAAGTGCTTCCTGACATCACCCCTGAACGGCCTGCCTCTACTTTTAATCAATATCTACCCCATCAAATCCTTTAAATGTCTTGACAAGATCACCCCTTAAACTTCTATGCACAAGGGGATAAAAGCCTTGTCAATGTTGCCTGTACTCATAATTTAACATTTTATTTGTTCATGAGACATGGGCATCGCTGGCAAGGCCGGCATTTATTGCCCTTGAGAAGGTGGTGGTGAGCCGCCTTCTTGAACCGCTGCAGTCCGTGTGGTGACGGTTCTCCCACAGTGCTATTAGGAAGGGAGTTCCTGGATTTTGACCCAGCGATGATGAAGGAACGGCCGATATATTTCCAAGTCGGGATGGTGTGTGACTTGGAGGGGAACGTGCAGGTGGTGTTGTTCCCATGTGCCTGCTGCCCATGTCCTTCCAGGTGGTAGAGGTCGCAGGTTCGGGAGGTGCTGTCGAAGAAGCCTTGGCGAGTTGCTGCAGTGCATCCTGTGGATGGTGCACACTGCAGCCACTGTGCGTCGGTGGTGAAGGGCGTGAATGTTTAGGGTGGTGGATGGGGTGCCAATTAAGCGGGCTGCTTTGTCCTGGATGGTGTCGAGCTTCTTGAGTGTTGTTGGAGCTGCACTCATCCAGGCAAGTGGAGAGTATTCCATCACACTCCTGACTTGTGCCTTGTACATGGTGGCAATGCCCTGGAGAGTCACAAGGTGAGTCACTCGCCACAGAATACCCAGCCTCTGACCTGCTCTTGTAGCCACAGTATTTATATGGCTGGTCCAGTTAAGCTTCTGGTCAATGATGATCCCCAGGATGTTGACGGTGGGGGATTCAGCGATGGTAATGCCGTTGAATGTCATGGGGAGGTGGTTAGATGCTCTCTTGTTGGAGATGGTCCTTGTCTGGAGCGAATGTTACTTGCCAAATATCAGCCCAAGCCTGGATGTTGTCCAGGTGTTGCTGCATGCGGGCTCGGACTGCTTCATTATCTGAGGGGTTGCGAATGGAACTGAACACTGTGCAATCATCAGCGAACATCCTCATTTCTGACCTTATGATGGAGGGAAGGTCATTGATGAAGCAGCTGAATATGGTTGGGCCTAGGACACTGCACTGAGGAACTCCTGCAGCAATGTCCTGGGGCTGAGATGATTGGCCTCTAACAACCACTACAATCTTCCTTTGTCCTCGGTATGACTCCAGCCACTGGAGAGTTTTCCCCCTAATTCCCATTGACTTCAATTTTACTCGGGCTCCTTGGTGCCACACTCAGTCAAATGCTGCCTTGATGTCAAGGGCAGTCACTCTCACCTCACCTCTGGAATTCAGCTCTTTTGTCCATGTTTGGACCAAGGCTGTAATGAGGTCTGGAGCCGAGTGGTCCTGGCAGAACCCAAACTGAGCATCGGTGAGCAGGTTATTGGCGAGTAAGTGCCGCTTGATAGCACTGTCGATGACACTTTGCTGATGATTGAGAGTAGACTGATGGGGCGGTAATTGGCCGGATTGGATTTGTCCTGCTTTTTGTGGACAGGACATACCTGGGCAATTTTCCACATTGTCGGGTAGATGCCAGTGTTGTAGCTGTACTGGAACAGATTGGTTAGAGGCGTGGCTAGTTCTGGAGCACAAGTCTTCAGCACTACAGCTGGGATGTTGTGTGGGCCCATAGCCTTTGCTGTATCCAGTGCACTCAGCCGTTTCTTGTTCTCACGTGGAGTGAATCGAATTGGCTGAAGTCTGGCTTCTGTGATGGTGAGGATATCGGGAGGAGGCCGAGATGGATCATCCACTCGGCACTTCTGGCTGAAGATGGTTGCAAACGCTTCAGCCTTGTCTTTTGCACTCACGTGCTGGACTCCGCCATCATTGAGGATGGGGATGTTTACAGAGCCTCCTCCTCCCGTTAGTTGTTTAATTGTCCACCACCATTCACGACTGGATGTGGCAGGACTGCAGAGCTTTGATCTGATCCGTTGGTTGTGGAATCACTTAGCTCTGTCTATAGCATGTTGCTTCCGCTGTTTAGCATGCATGTAGTCCTGAGTTGTAGCTTCACCAGGTTGGCACCTCATTTTTAGGTACGCCTGGTGCTGCTCCTGGCATGCTCTTCTACACTCCTCATTGAACCAGGGTTGATCCCCTGGCTTGTTGGTAATGGTAGAATGAGGAATATGCCGGGCCATGAGGTTACAGATTGTGCTGGAATACAATTCTGCTGCTGCTGATGGCCCACAGCGCCTCATGGATGCCCAGTTTTGAGCTGCTAGATCTGTTCTGAATCTATCCCATTTAGCACGGTGGTAGTGCCACACAACACGTTGGATGGTGTCCTCAGTGCGAAGACGGGACTTCGTCTCCACGAGGACTGTGCGGTGGTCACTCCTACCAATACTGCCATGGACAGTATCATTCTGGTGAATCTGTGCTGCACCCCCTCCAAGACCGATATATCCTTCCTGAGGTTCGCTGCCCAGAACTGACCAGAGCTTTATATAACTGTAGCATAACATCCAGCCTTCTTGAGATAAAGACCAACATTCCTTTAGCCTGCTAAATTATTTTTGTACCTGTTCACTAGCTTTTAGTGATTTCTGTACTTGGACCCCTCAATCTCTCTGCTCCTCCACAGTTCCGAGCTTCTCCCCATTTTGAAAATACTCTGATCTTTCTTGGGTGTAAAGTGGGTGACCTCACCCTCCCCCCATGGTGAACTCCACCTGCCACAGTTTTGCCCACTCACTTAATCTATCAATGTCCCTTTGAAACGTTCTGCTCCCGTCTACACTAATTATTGTGTCACCTCACTTAGTGTCATCAGCAAACTTGGATATACAGCTCTCTATTCCTTCATCCAAGTCCGTTATAAATAGAGTGAAAAGCTGAGGCCCCCAGTACAGATCCCTGGGGGACACCACTGGTCACATCCTGCCAATTTGAGTACAGACCCATTATCCCCACCCTGTCTCCTAACCAATTCTCTACCCTCATCAATAGGTTGCCTCAAATTCCAGATATTTCTCATTTTTGTGACTAGTCTCTTATGTGGAACGCTATCGAATGCCTCCTGGAATTCCACATAAATAACATCCATGGATATTCCCTCATCGACCCCGTTAGTGACCTCAACAAATTTAACTGGGTTTGTTAAACATGACTTATCCTTTACAATCCATGCTGGCTCCATCTTTATCCAAGAGCTCAGTCACTGCCCCTGACAACAGATTCCAGTCGATTAATGTCTCTCATTATCTCTCCTCCCAATAATGGAGTGACTTTGGCAATTTTCCAATCCAAGGGGACAATTCCTGAGGAATCTTATCTCCAATAAAAAGTGCCCCTGGGAAGGAGGCACCCCCTTGAGTTGCTGAACATCTCGATGTGACATCAGTGTAGAATCTACATCTTTTATATAAAAAGAGCAAACGACCCACTGAACAGCCGGGGCCCAATTGTGATTCAGTTACAGTACTGGGTCACCAACAGCAGGTGGCACAGCACCCACACCAATTATAATGAGCACGTCCTTGTCCCCCTAGTGGCACTGCCCGGTCACTGCAGGAGCCGGGCACTGCCCGGTCACTGCTGGAGCCGGACACTGCCCGGTCACTGCTGGAGCCGGGCACTGCCCGGTCACTACAGGAGCTGGGCACTGCCCGGTCAATACACGAGCTGGGCACTGCCCGGTCACTGCAGGAGCCGGGCACTGCCCGGTCAATACAGGAGCTGGGCACTGTCTGGGCACTGTCCCCTGTGTGAAAACTCTTGTGAATACAGAGAGACGCCGGGACAACAAAGGAAAAGTCTGACAGTCTCACCCGGGTTTACTGAGAGTTTGCACAAAGTCTCGAGCACAACATACAAACGATGGCTGTGCATTTATAACCTGCCTTCTCCAGCCTCCCAATACGTACGCAGAATTATAGAAGCTGTTATCTGGGCCGAATGGCCTACTCCTGCTCCTATTTTCTATGTAAACCAATCGACATTGTATTTTCTCACAGCAAGACCCCCTGCAGACACTATTTCGAAGGAGAGCGGGGGAGTTCTCTCTGGTGTCCAGATTATCTGGTCATTTATCACATTGCTGTTTGTGGGATCTTGCTGTGCGCAAATTGGGTGCTGCGTTTCCTACATTACAACAGTGACTACACTTAACAAAATACTAAGGGTGGGGTGTGGGGGGATATACAGACTGGGACAAGCCTTCTGACACTTGCTGTCTCCGATCGCACAGGAGGAGCAGTCACTTGATCAAACTACAGGGCTTCCCAAAGCGTTTTACAGCCAATGAAGTACATTTTGAAGTGCAGTCACTGTTGTAATGTGGGAAACGCAGCAGCCAATTTGCGCACAGCAAGATCCCACAAACAGCAATGAGATAATGACCAGATCATCTGTTTTAGTGATGATGGTTGAGTGATAAATATTGGCCCAGGACACGGGGAGAACTCCTCTCTCTTCTTCGAAATAGAGGGCGTGGGATCTTTTACGTCCACCTGAGAGGGGCCTCCGTTTAACATCTCAACTGAAAGACGGCCCCTCCGACAGTGCAGCACTCCCTCAGTACGGGCACTGGGGGTGTCAGCCTGGATAATGTGCTCAAGTCTCTGGATTGGGGCCACCCAGTGAGGAAGGGGGGGGGCGGGCAGGTCGAAGGATCTCCTCGTGGGCCTGCTCCTGGGCCTGGCCAAGGTGACCATCCACAGGTCCAGGTTGGACGCGGCCCGTGGGGGGACGGTCTCTCCGACTGTCTGCCTCTCTTCCGCGGCGTTCTCTGCGCCCGGGTGACCCCTGGAGAGGGAGCACGCGGTGTTTGCCGGTACGCTCGAGGCTTTCCGCGGCCGGTGGGCACCGCAGGGACCGGAGCGCCTATCGTTCAGTATTATGATTGAATTTGATAAGTTTCCTTTGCTTTTTTATGATTTGGGTGATTATCGTTTGTGCCCCTCTCAGGAGGGGGCACTTTAGTTGAGATTGGTTGTTAGGGGGGTTTTTATGATGGTTACACAAGAAGAGGAGACCCAGATTGTCTGCAACCTGGACTAATTCCATTGGATCATCTCCCAATCACTAACCCAGTCTCGCCGTGTGAAGATCTTTTGCGAGACCAACCAATGAGTGAGATTGTTGGAAGATGTCATGAGATTAGTCTATTGGTCGTTTATCCAATTGGTGTCAGGTGACTGACTACAGGTTGTGTATAAAAGGGATCAGTGACTCCCTTCAGTTCCCAGTTGAGCTGTAATAGTTTGTATTATGGGGCAACTAGTGGAGGGTTTGGTTTCTCTGTTGGTTTTGGTCGGAGCTGTTTGTTGCTCTGATACTTGGCAGCGGTTTAGAAACAGGGACTTCCCATGGAACATTGAGAAGGCCACTCCTGCCCCTCCCTTTGGTTCCCATTTCAGCCTGTCTGAGGGGAGAAGTCTGTCCCCACTGCAGACTGTGATGGTGCAGTGTGGAGAGCAGAACCTCCTGGTGAGGGTAGACATGGATTTATTTGGAACCAGGCACCTGATTAAAGCTGCTGACCTGACCCTGGGGACAGCAGGTTGTCGGCCAACTGGGGTCTACTCTCAGAACCACACCGTCCTCTTTGACTACGGGCTCCATGAGTGTAACAGCTCAGTAAAGGTAATGTGATTCTTCATTAAAACACGTCTCTCTGGACAGACTGAATAACCAGGTTAATGAGCTCTCCTGAGCAGGGTAACAGTGGAGGAAGTGAATGAGAGTTTGTAGCTTTGTCGGTCAGAGTGCAGGCAATTTTTTATTACACTGGGGTGGTTTTGAATAAACTGTCTCTAATTTCTACTGTCCATTGGTTAGGACACAGTCGGGGTTTCATGTGGTTTTGGGCCCTGTTACAGGAAGGATCATGGGAAGAGCCTGCTGAATAGTCACACGAGCTTCTTTCTGCAGGAAGGTTTGGGGAAACATTGAGACCTTTCTCATTGGCCGGTTAAGGGGAGCTTCTAGAGTAAAGAGATGACTTGCCTCGGGTGATATGGCGATGAGGGAACATAGACTGAGGATTATCCTTTGAAGAAATTCTCAGGGTTGTGAAGGTGTGGAATGCCTTAACACAAGTGACTATTGAGGTACTTGAGAGAGAACCAATGGAGCAGTCAATTGTCTCTTGAGTGTCTTCATCCTGGGGAAGGAGGTGATTGAGAGGCTCCTTCACCCAATGGCCTACAATATCACTTCAAATGGAAATGGCAGGTTTCATTTTTGAAAGGCAGAAATAAGATGTAGGAAAAGGGTTGGTTGGTTGGCTCTCGTTGGTTGGCTCTAGTTAGTTAGCTAGTTAACACAAGTATGAAGGGCTCAGTGGGTTTCTTTCTTCAGCAGCAATTGATTTAAAACAAATTGCACTCTTGTCCAAGAATGACTTCCCCCTGTTCTGTACCTGACCCTAACCAGATTTCCTCCCTCTCTCTCTCCCAGATGACTGAGGACCTGTTGATTTACGCCACCCACCTGTACTACAGGCCGAGCCCTATTGGAGGAGTCATTGTGAGAACCAGTGGAGCTGTTATCCCTATTGAGTGCCATTATCCCAGGTAAGGGGGGGTGATTGAGAGGCTCCTGATTTTGCAGTGGGGGGGGGTGAATTGGAAGTAAAGCTGGCCTTGCTCCTTCCCACAGGAAGAGGACGGTGAGCAGCAATGCTATCAAGCCCACCTGGATCCCATTCTCCTCCACCAAGTCGGCCGAGGGACGTCTGTCGTTCTCCCTGCGTCTGATGACTGGTAAGTGATGGCCAATTGTCTACCTTGCCGGTTTTTAACCTGTCTCTTGAGATCGAGTGAGGAATCCAGAGCTCTTCCCCCTTGTGTGTGTTCCAGATGACTGGAGTGCAGAGCGTGCCTCCCAAATCTACCACCTGGGTGACCTCATTCGCATCGAGGCCTCTGTTGTAACGGTGAACCACATGTCGCTGAGGCTCTACATTGACAGCTGTGTAGCTACACTGAGCCCAGATCCGGAGTCCACCCCCAGATACCATATCATTGACTTCAATGGGTAAGGTCTATAGCTGGGCTCTGCAATGCCTGTCCCATAGCTGGTGGGATCCATTCTTATCCATACAGCTCTTTCCCACCCTCTTTCCAGTTGCCTGTTGGACAGCCAAGGTGAAGACTCCCTTTCGTCTTTCGTCTCACCGCGAGATCACCGGGACAAGATCAGGTTCAACCTGGATGCCTTCCGCTTCTTTGAGGATGCTCGGGATTTGGTAAGAGGAGGCTGGATGTTGAAGGGTGAGATGGTGAGTGTTGACACTCAGTGACTCCTGAATGTGTCTCCTGTAGATCTTCATCAGTTGCCACCTGAAAGTAGTGGCAGCAGAGCGAAGGCCCGATTCGATGAACAAGGCTTGTTCCTTCCAGAAGCCAGCCAACCGGTGAGCTAAATCCGCCCAAGAACGGTGGACTTTTTTATTTTTTTGGAGTATGGATGCAACTCTTGACCGATGGCTTGCTTCCTTGTTTAGATGGTTCCTGGTGAATGAATTGGACCTGACCCAGTTGGAAGGATCCAATGAGGTTTGTGCCTGTTGTGATGGGGGCAACTGCACCGCTCCGATATTGGGACCTGGCGGAAGACTGCACTCCAGGGGCTGGAGGGAGGTTCCATCTGAGCTCGGTATGTTGTGGTGGTGGGTGTTGAGGGGGGGTAAAGTTGGATGTTTTGTAACTGGATGGAACCAATTGCAGAGTCGGAGCCTGTGTGGGAGGGTGAGGCCTCCCTTGGACCCCTGATCGTTCTGGATGCTGATGTGAAGGGCCTGGTTCATTCAGCGGGCCGTGAAGCGGCCGAGACTCTGAGCGGTTCCACGTTCTCCTCCAGGTGAGTGTTGATTCGACGACAACCCAATTCCAGTCTTGTGCCTCTTGACTCAAAATTGGCTTCTCATTCTCTGCAGGTGATGTGGGTTCTGAGGTGCCTCTGGTCATGGCTGTGACACCAGCAGCTCAGGCCCTGATCTCTGGCCTTCCTACTGTCCAGGAAACATGACTGAATCCAGCTTCTTGATGTAAATTGCTCAACAATAAAATGACAATACAACTGCTTTTTGTCCATTTTTGTTATTTCTCGGGTGAAATTCAGCATTTCCTGAAGCTAGTGAAGAAGACAGACTTTGGATGTCTATGTCCAACAGGACTTATCTTCCTGTTGTCTGTTGAAGGGATGGACTTGTACCCAGGATAAGGCCAGGCCTCTCGTGCCTGCTCTGCCATTTGATAAGATCATGGCTGATCTGTGATCTAACTCCATGTACCTGCCTTTGGCCCATATCCCTTAATACCTTTGGTTGCCAAAAAGCTATCTATCTCAGATTTAAATTCAGCAATTGAGCTCGTATCAATTGCCGTTTGCGGAGGAGAGTTCCAAACTTCTACCACCCTTGTGTGTAGAAATGTTTTCTAATCTCGCTCCTGAAAGGTCTGGCTCTAATTTTTAGACTGTGCCCCCTACTCCTAGAATCCCCAACCAGCGGAAATAGTTTCTCTCTATCCACCCTATCTGTTCCCCTTAATATCATAAACTGCGATCAGATCACCCCTTAACCTTCGCAACTCCAGAGAATACAACCCCAATTTATGTAATCTCTCCTCGTAACTTAACCCTTGAAGTCCGGGTATCATTCTAGTAAACCTACACTGCACTCCCTCCAAGGCCAACATGTCCTTCCGAAGGTGCGGTGCCCAGAACTGCTCACAGTACTCCAGGTGCGGTCTAACCAGGGTTTTGTATAGCTGCAGCATAACTTCTGCCCCCCTTGTACTCCAGTCCTCTAGATATAAAGGCCAGCATTCCATTAGCCTTATTGATTATTTTCTGCACCTGAACAGGATCAGCGCTTACAATAGAACAAAGTGAAGGACCAGTGAGATTAGCTACACTTGTGATGGGTTGCTGTTACTGCACATGGTTCCTTTGTCATGGTTGGTTATGTGGGTGAACTTTTTGTTTCTTGTATCTCAGAAGGAGCTTTGGAAGCTTGCAGTGCAAGAGGTGGCCATTCAGCCCATCGTGCCTGTGCCAGCTCTTTGAAAGAGCTATCCAATTTGCCCCACTCACCTTGCTCTTCCCCATAGCTCTGCACATGTTCAAATATTAATCCACCTTTTTGTTTTGAAAGTTACTACTGAATTTTCTTTCACTGCTCTTTCGGGCAGCGCATTTTACGTTCTCCTTCTTCCACCCCACCCCCCAAACTCTGGTTCCTTTGCCAATTATCTTAAATCTGTGTCCTCGGGAGTTACCGACCCTCCTGCCAATGGAAACAGAACAGGTGGTGAGAAACTATCAGAACTTTTCATATTGGAAAGTCCACTTTTTTCCTCCTCCAAACTAGGACAAAGGATGTATTTGTAGTTTCACTTCTCTCTGCTGCCTTTGCTACAACTGCCTCATTGTACCAATACTTTAAACAGTCAGTGTGCTGACTATCCTTGCAAAAAAAAAAAAAAAATGCACTTATTTTTAATGTTCCCGGCCTGTACGTAGCCAGTTTGCACACAGCAAGGTCTTGTAGCCATTCAGAATCTGCCCAGCCAGTTGTGTTCTCTTTTGATTTGATTAGGGATAAATAGTGGCCGAGGTTAGATGAGGCCCTTGCTTTTCGAATAGTGCTGAGAGTTTTTTTTACTTCGGCCTCATTGGGCAGAGACACAGCCTGGATTATGTGCTCACTTCCTGGAGTGGGATGTGAACCCACATCCTTGTGCCTCGCATGAGCATAGTGCCATGAACCCAGTTGCCACTTCCAAGGGTATATCTTCACGCTTGCGATCTTTACAGCATGTTGCTAGGTGTTGTCCACGTGGTGACGTGCTGCACCTCAACTAGCTCCCCGATAATCGTTCTGTGTGGGTCAGTAATAGTTGTGGCTTCAACAAGTCAATGGCCCATATCTCGGCTCCAGCCACTGAGTCCCTCTCTGAGTGTGCCTTGCGTTGAGTGTAACTCTTGGTGAGGCACTACACACGTCACTCAGTGTCTCTCTGGCTGAGGCAGGAATGTTGAGTCAGTAACTGATTGGCTGTATGGGGAAAACGGGAGACTGTAGAGGGAGCTTTACTCTAACCCGTGCTGTACCTGCCCTGGGAGTGTTTGATGGGGCAGTGTAGAGGGAGCTTTACTCTGTATGTAACCCTGTACCTGCCCTGGGAGTGTTTGATGGGACAGTGTAGAGGGAGCTTTACTCTGTATCTAACCCGTGCTGTACCTGCCCTGGGAGTGTTTGATGGGACAGTGTGGAGGGAGCTTTACTCTGTATCTAATCCTGTACCTGCCCTGGGAGTGTTTGATGGGACAGTGTAGAGGGAGCTTTACTCTGTATCTAACCCGTGCTGTACCTGTCCTGGGAGTGTTTGATGGGACAGTGTAGAGGGAGGTTTACTCTGTATCTAACCCGTGCTGTACCTGCCCTGGGAGTGTTTGACGGGACAGTGTGGAGGGAGCTTTACTCTGTATCTAACCCGTGCTGCACCTGCCCTGGGAGTGTTTGATGGGACAGTGTAGAGGGAGCTTTACTCTCTATCTAACCCGTGCTGTACCTGCCCTGGGAGTGTTTGATGGGACAGTGTAGAGGGAGCTTTACTCTATATCTAACCTGTGCTGTACCTGCCCTGGGAGTGTTTGATGGGACAGTGTAGAGGGAGCTTTACTCTGTATCTAACCCGTGCTGTACCTGCCCTGGGAGTGTTTGATGGGACAGTGTAGAGGGAGCTTTACTCTGTATCTAACCCGTGCTGTACCTGCCCTGGGAGTGTTTGATGGGACAGTGTAGAGGGAGCTTTACTCTGTATCTAACCCGTGCTGTACCTGCCCTGGGGGTGTTTGATGGGACAGTGTAGAGGGAGCTTTACTCTGTATCTAACCCGTGCTGTACCTGCCCTGGGAGTGTTTGATGGGACAGTGTAGAGGGAGCTTTACTCTGTATCTAACCCGTGCTGTACCTGCCCTGGGGGTGTTTGATGGGACAGTGTAGAGGGAGCTTTACTCTGTATCTAACCCGTGCTGTACCTGCCCTGGGGGTGTTTGATGGGACAGTGTAGAGGGAGCTTTACTCTGTATCTAACCCGTGCTGTACCTGCCCTGGGGGTGTTTGATGGGACAGTGTAGAGGGAGCTTTACTCTGTATCTAACCCGTGCTGTACCTGCCCTGGGAGTGTTTGATGCTGCAACTAAGTACCTGAGATGGAAAGAGCTCTATTCCCTAGCACTAAGATCCCTTACTACCTGTATTAAGCACTCCCAGGCCAGGAATGGACTAAAGCTCCCTTGACTTTGCCCTATTGATTGGTCACAACCGCTGAAGAGCAACCTATTCTATTCTTCAGTCCCCAGTTGTGGTCTCTGGGTTACCAGAGACTCGAGCTCAATAGGAACTGGGTTATCTTGGCTCAAACCTATTTCAGATTTTTTTAAGAAAGCTGTTTGTGCCATTGGACTGCAAGTGTTCACCCCATCAATCTGAGCTTGATTGGAACTCCCAGAGGTTAAAGAACTTGCATTCTGTTGCACCTTTCATCACCTCAGGACGTCCCAAAGCGCTTTACAGCCTATCGAAGCAATCTGAAGTGTGCTCACTGTTGTAACGTGGCTGCCAATTTGCGCACAGCAAGATCCCGCAAACAGCAATGTGATGATGAGCAGATAATCTGGTTTTTTTTTAAGTGATGTTGGCTGAGGAATAATTATTGGCCCCAGGACACCTCCCCCCTGCTCTGGCTGCGGGATCTTTTACGTCCACCTGAGAGAGGCGGACGGGGCCCCTCGGTTTCACAAAGGCGGCAGCTACCGACAGTGCAGCGACAGAGCTGCCGCCAACCCCGGGCTCGCGACCGCCCACTGTCTGCTTTTCGAACCTCTGTTAACTTGCAAAGAGCCAAGAGAAAGATTGTGTTTTTTTTTCCATTTTCTTTCTTTTTATTTTATCGCAGCGTCCAGTCGGATGTGGTCATGCAGCGGATTTGTAATGGAGAAAGCCGGCCAAGGTAGCGCAGAGCAGAACGCCAACCACCAGCGTCAAACCGAGCACCCAAGCCACCTTAGACCTCCTAGTATCTGGAAGGAACAAAAACCGGTCACTCGATTTATTCACTGAGTGGGATATCGCGTGGCCCAACCAGTCACCCCAGAACCACACTCCTGGCCTGGATCTGATTGCCTCTTAAAAGAAAAAACGATGCTAAATTTTAATGACGTTGGCAATGATTGTGACGCTAAACTATTAATCCTACTCTGGGTAGCAACACTGTGAACGCAGTCTAAAGGAATTTGCTTATGACCTCACTCCGCCTCGCAAGAGGCTCGTGTGGAGCACAAATGCCAGCATAGGCCATTTGGGCCGAGTGGCATGCTTCTGTGCTGTGGACTCTACGTGATGGCGCAATTCCCCTCTCTTCCCTTTATGGCGCCTTTCAGGACCTCAGGACGTCCCAAAGCGCTTTACAGCCAACAAAGTACTTTTTTTTGAAGTGCAGTCACTGTTGTAATGTAGGAAACGCGGCAGCCAATTTGCGCACAGCAAGATCCCACAGTCAGCAATGTGATAGTGGCCAGATAATGTTTTTGGGGTGTTGGTTGAGGCATAAATATTGGCCCCAGGACAGATCAAGAGAATCATTGTCTAGTCTCTGGTCTAGTGACACCTCTAATCACTCAGGCATGAATCATAGAATTTTACTGCACAGAAGAAGGCTGTTCAGCCCATCATGCTTGTGCTGGCTCTCTGAAAGGGCCTCCCATTCGCCTGGCCTTTCCCCATTCGGCCCATCGCGAATTGAACACTCTGGCTTTGATGAGGGCTGGATCGGCTCATTTTTCTTAAGGGACACGTGTTTCCTCCTTCCTGTACTGCCGACCACGGACAGCTGGACCCACCATACTGAGAACCAACAGTGTGATCACTCCCATTGGGTTGGCTTGGTCCCAGGGACGTCACTGGGACTGCGTCGGCCAAGTTTTGAAGCTAAAAGCACGCAGCGCAGTTTCAAATGGGACGCTACGGTTTTATAAAGAGGGGCCACGAGCAAAAGAGGCACGAAAGCAACGAGCGGGCCCGGTGAGAATACCATGCTCGGTTCTGGGTGCCCCACTGCAGGAAGGGCAGAGAGGCTGGGGAGAGGGTGCGGATGAGATTGGCTACAGTCCCTGCCGCTTACAGCGGGAGTGCTGGTGCTCTGCATGGTGACCGCTTCCACGGGGTAGCAATACAATATTGGAAAATGTGAGGTTATGCACTTTGGCAGGAAAAGTCAGAGAGCGAGTTATCATCTTAATGGCGAGAAACTGGAAAGTACTGCAGTACAAAGGGATCTGGGGTCCTAGTGCAAGAAAATCAAAAGGTTAGTATGCAGGTGCAGCAGGTGATCAAGAAAGCCAACTGAATGTTGGCTTTTATTGCTAGGGGGATAGAATATAAAAACAGGGAGGTATTGCTGCAGTTATGTAAGGTATTGGTGAGACCGCACCTGGAATACTGCATACAGTTTTGGTGTCCATACTTAAGAAAAGACATACTTGCTCTCGAGGCAGTACAAAGAAGGTTCACTCGGTTAATCCCGGGGATGAGGGGGCGGACATATGAGGAGAGGTTGAGTAGATTGGGACTCTACTCATTGGAGTTCAGAAGAATGAGAGGCTGCATCATTTAAACTGCAGTCGGTGCCTGGTCCCACACCACCTAGAGGGGAATTGAAAGGTTCACGGTCACACGACAGATAATCAATTGTTAACGTGGCGCTATTTGCTTATGTTTTGTTCTTGCATTCAGCGAGGCGCAAACTAGGGAGTACGCACAGTTATTCCTGCCCGAAATACACAGAGCACTTAAGACGCTATAACCGGCAACTTTGTAATTAACGTTGACGCAAATGGTTAACGGCCATTGTTTTTTCAGCCCAATGTAAGCGACTGCCCTGTTTTAAAGGTGGACTTTTTTAAGTGGTGGGGACTGTAATGAGATCCCAGGGATAAGGGGCTTTAGTCACGAGGAGAAACTAATGAAAAAGGGGCTCTTTTCACCAATACAAAGAAGACTTGTTCAAAAATGACATGGGGTTTTTGATCAAGTCCATCGGGAGAAACTATTTCCACTGCTGGTTGAGTCGGTAGCTTGAGGGCACTCGTTTAACCAAAAGAACGTAGGGGGAGGTTAGGAGAATTTTTTTTTTTAAACACTGAAGGGTTTTAGGATGTGGAATGTCTGACCAGAAACATAATCCAGAATAGCTTTGAAAAAAGAGTGCGGCAGAAAGGGCAGGAGGAAATGGAACTGAGAGTGGAAAGCTCGTTCAGAGAGCCAGCTCGGGCGCGATGGGCCGAATGGGGAGAGGGTAGAGGGACGGGACTGAGGGGAGAGCTTTTTCAGAGAGCCAGCACAGGCGCGATGGGCCGAATGGGGAGAGGGTAGAGGGACGGGACTGAGGGGAGAGCTTTTTCAGAGAGCCAGCACAGGCTCGATGGGCCGAATGGGGAGAGGGTAGAGGGACGGGACTGAGGGGAGAGCTTTTTCAGAGAGCCAGCACAGGCTCGATGGGCCGAATGGGGAGAGGGTAGAGGGACGGGACTGAGGGGAGAGCTTTTTCAGAGAGCCAGCACAGGCGCGATGGGCCGAATGGGGAGAGGGTAGAGGGACGGGACTGAGGGGAGAGCTTTTTCAGAGAGCCAGCACAGGCGCGATGGGCCGAATGGGGAGAGGGTAGAGGGACGGGACTGAGGGGAGAGCTTTTTCAGAGAGCCAGCACAGGCGCGATGGGCCGAATGGGGAGAGGGTAGAGGGACGGGACTGAGGGGAGAGCTTTTTCAGAGAGCCAGCACAGGCGCGATGGGCCGAATGGCTGCCTTCCATGCTGTAAAATTCATGCCTACGTGATTAGACTAGATTAGACCATGCTGAAAGGGGCATGAGGAGAACTGTGCTCTTGTTACGTGGAGTGAAAATGCTGCTACCGACTGGCGAGTGTGATTCTTTGCTATCGTGCCCAAAGACTGGGGAGAGGGTGCCCGAAATTCTCACCTATCGGTAGATGACAGGTGTGAACTGCCCCTGTGCTTTGGCTATACCAGTGGCTTGGTAAAGGCCACAGGCTGCGTTCCCCTCTGAATTACCATCAGAGTGGATTTGGGGTGTTAATCCAGTGTATGGTTCGTTCTGAAAGGCAACCAACACCTTTCAAAAGAAAAAGCCCACCAGTTCCCCTTTTAAAACCTGCCACCAGCCACATTCAAACGGGGTCAAGAGGGGCCTGGTTAATCTCCGCCCCAAACCTGCCCGAATATTAGCGGCTACAATCTCAGTGGCAGTAAGAGCTGCTCCAAGACGTCCCTGAGGCGGACGCCACAATGAGGAGACCATTTTGCGCACTGTGGCTGAAGGTGGGTGTTTTAGGGACTTTAGGAACAGGAGGAGGCCATTCAGCCCCTTGGGCCTGTTCCGCCATTCAATTAGATCATGGCTGATCTGCATCTCAGCTCCGTTTAGCAGCCTCTGCTCCATATCCCTTGATATCCTTACCCAACAGAAACGAATCCATCTCGATCTTGTCCCCAGAATCCGTGGCCTTTTGATGGGCGAGAGTTCCAGATTCCCACTACCCTTCGTGTGGGAAAAAGTGCTTTCTGATTTCAACTCCTGAATGGCCCAGCTCTAATTTTAAGGTTATGCCCCCTCGTTCTTGAACTCCCCATCGGAGGAAATGGTTTCTGCGTCTCTAACCCATCAAATCCTTTTAACATTTCACGCATCTCGATCAGATCACCCCTCGACCTCTCATACTCGAGGGAATGTTTATTTTTTTCCCTGGCATGGCGATCTTTTCAGTGCTTGAGTCGATGTACTTTGGCAGTTGAGTTAATGTAAACATTCACTCCCTTCACCACCGGCGCACAGTGGCTGCAGTGTGCACCATCCACAGGATGCACTGCAGCAACTCGCCAAGGCTTCTTCGACAGCACCTCCCAAACCCGCGACCTCTACCACCTAGAAGGACAAGGGCAGTAGGCACATGGGAACAACACCACCTGCACGTTCCCCTCCAAGTCACACACCATCCCGACTTGGAAATATATCGGCCGTTCCTTCATCGTCACTGGGTCAAAATCCTGGAACTCCCTTCCTAACAGCACTGTGGGAGAACCGTCACCACACGGACTGCAGCGGTTCAAGAAGGCGGCTCACCACCACCTTCTCAAGGGCAATTAGGGATGGGCAATAAATGCCGGCCTTGCCAGCGACGCCCACATCCCGTGAACGAATAAAAAAAAATTTTAAAAAATATCTTCATTTTGATATTACGACAAGGCGGAGGATGAAGATATGGAAAGAGGTGAGATTGGAGGCTTTCTGAGTCAGGCATCACCAAAAGTAACTCTCTTCCCTGCACGTCAACACTCCCTCACCAGGATCTACAGAGCAAGGGGGTCTTACTTAGGCATCCCCGCAGCACAAAGAGGGCGCTCGTAGAGCGAGCAGCCAGTGCAAGGAGAGTACAACTGAACATAGGAACATAGGAACAGGAGTAGGCCATTCAGCCCCTCGAGCCCGCTCCGCCATTTGATAAGATCATGGCTGATCTGTGATCTAACTCCATATACCTGCCTTTGGCCCATATCCCTTAATACCTTTGGTTGCCAAAAAGCTATCTATCTCAGATTTAAATTTAGCAATTGAGCTCGTATCAATTGCCGTTTGCGGAAGAGAGTTCCAAACTTCTACAAGCCCAGAACATTCAATAAATAACGGTTAACGTCACTTCACCCCTGCCTGTTCTCCCCATCACCCCCCCCCACCAAAACACACGCACACCCCTCACAAAGCCCCTCACTTTCCAAGACTCCTGCCGAGGTCCATCGCAGAAGTCCACGTTTCCCTTGCTGTCACCCAAAAATTGACATCCTACACAAAGAAATAAGCTCACAATTCTGTGTGGTCAAACAACCATCTTCACCAGGGGAGCCCTCAAAATAGGGAAGGAAACCTGCCGTCCTTACCCGGTCTGGGCCTATATGTGAGTCCAGTTAACTCCCGTGTGGCTCCTAGCTATGCCTGCCTCTTCGTGGGATATGTAGAACATTCCTTGTTCCAGTCCCACTCAGGTCCCCCCATCCCCGCCCCGGCTCCCTCAGCTCTTTTTCCGGTACATTGATGACTGTATTGGGTGCCGTTTCCTGCTCTCGCCCCAAACTGGAAAATTTCATCTACTTTGCTTCCTGTTTCCGCCCTTCCCTCGCCTTCGCATCGTCCATCTCCGACCCTTCCCTTCCCTTCCTCGACTTCTCTATCTCCATTTCTGGGGACAGGCTGTCAACCAATATCTGTTATAAGCCCACCGACTCCCACAGCTACCTTGATTACACTTCCTCCCACCCCACCTCCTGTAAGGACTCTATTCCCTTCTCCCAGTTTCTCCATCTCCGTCACATCTGTTCTGACGATGCCACCTTCCACACCAGTGCTTCCGATATCTCTTCCTTTATCCTCAACTGAGGATTCCCCTCCACTGCAGTTGACAGGGCCCTCGACTGTGTCCGTCCTATTTCCCGCACTTCTGCCCTCACCCCTTCCCCTCCCTCCCAGAACCACGATAGGGTCCCCCTTTGTCCTCACCTTCCACCCCACCAGCCTCCACATTCAACGTATCATCCTCCGCCATTTCCGCCACCTCCAGTGCGATCCCACCACCAAACACATCTTTCCCTCCCCTCTCCTTTCAGCATTCCGAAGGGACCAGTCCCTCCGCGACGCCCTGGTCCACTCTTCCATCACCCCCAACACCCGCTCTCCCCCCCTCCACGGCACCTTCTTGTGTGAGCGCAGGAGATGCAACACCTGCCCTTTGACCTCCTCCCTTCCCACCGTCCAGGGCCCCCGAACACTCCTTCCAGGTGAATCAGCGATGTACTTGTAATTCTTTCAATTTGGTACACTCTGCGGTCTCCTCTACATTGGAGAGGCCAAACGCAGACTGGCTGAACAACTCTGCTCAGGACGCAAGCATGGCCCTGACCTGTCGGTCACTTACCATCTTAATTCCCCGCCCCCACTCCCACTCTGACCTCCCTGCCCTCGGCCTCTTGCACTGTTCCAATGAAGCTCTACGTAAGCTCGAGGGACAGCACCTCACCTTTCAATTAGGCACTTTACAGCCTTCTGGACGCAACACTGATTTCATTAACGTCAGATCAGAACCACTGCTCCCATTTTATCGGACAGCAGCTGCTGGTAATGGTTCTGCTATTGCCATCTACAGCTACTCTAGACCGATCTTCTGCTTCTTAACCTGTCCCATTCCCACCCCCCTTGCACCATCATCCCTTCTATCATTTAATCACTCGCCCTCTACGCTCTCGCAGATCTTCCCTTATGTTCTTTCCTCCCCCAACCCCCTGCACACCCTCGTCTTTCCCTGGATCCGTACGTGCTTACAAGCCATTAAAATCCCTAACTTCTTCCAGTTCTGGTGGCAGGGTCGTCGACCTGAAATGTTAACTCTTGTTTTCTCTCTCCACAGATGCCGCCCGGCCTGCTGTGCGCCGAGCGGCATTTTCCGCTGTTATTTCCGACTTCCAGCATCCGCAGTGTTTCGATTCTGTCCTAGATGACTCTGGAGTCACGTCAAACGGCTACAAAAAAACGAAGGGATCAAGTGGAGGTCCCACCACCATCGTCTCAGGGCAACTAGGCCAATAAATGACGGCCTGGCCATCCCGAGAATGAATTTTTAAAAACTCTCCTTCTGAAGGTCTGACTAATTCCTCGTGAGTGGGTGTTTCTGAGCTTGCATGGGTAAGATGCCAGGGTGGAACTCACAGAGATCACCCTATGTGCCAGCGAACGTATCTCCTCCAGTTCTTAATCTGCTACTCCTGTGACGTGCTACAACAACTTGCATTTATATAGCGCCTTTTAACGTAGTAAAACGTCCCCAAGGCGCTTCACAGGAGCGATGATCAAACAAAATTTGACACCGAGCCACATAAGGAGATATTAGGACAGGTGACCAAAAGCTTGGTCAAAGAGGTAGGTTTTAAGGAGCGTCTTAAAGGAGGAGAGCGAGGCGGAGAGGTTTAGGGAGGGAATTCCAGAGCGTAGGGCTCAGGCGGCTGAAGGCACGGCCGCCAATGGTGGAGCGATGGAAAATCGGGGGATGCGCAAGAGGCCAGAATTGGAGGAGCGCAGAGATCTGGGAGGGTCGTAGGGGCTGGAGGAGGTTACAGAGGTAGGGGGTGAGATGAGGTTGAGCGGCCAGTAGGATGGTTCCCCTGACGTCTGAGATACCTGAGGTGACCTCCTCGTGCAGAGGCATTGGGGAGATTGCCTTACACAAGAGGGCTCGTCGCCAATCTCCGGAGAGTCAGCACCATCTGTGCCCACACCGGCAGCCCACTGTTGCTGGTCACGGGATGGGGGGGTGTTCTCAGAGGCATCGCATGTCGGTGTCGTCACGGAGTTAATAGTCCCAATGAGATCTTGGAAGCTCTGCAGCAAGTGTGACCTTCAGGCTGCCCCTCGAGGCATCTGCTGAAGCCTCAGTAGCTTTTACACTGCAAGCCACCGATGTTCTTAAAAGTTCTTCCTGGCATCAGATACCAGAACTGGGAGGTTATAACTATCAGGAAAGGCTGAGCAGGCTGGGGCTCTTTTCTCCAGAAAAGAGAAGGCTGAGGGGTGACCTGATCGAGGTCCTTGAAATTATGAAGGGGGACTAGCTTAGTGGTATAAACTGGGCGACATGGACATGTTGGGCCGAAGGGCCTGTTTCCATGTTGTAAACTTCTATGATTCTATGATTCTATGGTTCATAGGATAGACGGAGAGAAGATGTTTCCACTTGTGGGGGAGACCAAAACTAGAGGCCATAAATATAAGATAGTCGCTAATAAATCCAATCGGGAATTCAGGAGAAACTTCTTTACCCAGAGAGTGGTGAGAATGTGGAACTCGCTCCCACAAGGAGTAGTTGAGGCGAATAGTGTAGATACATTTAAAGAGGAAGCTGGATAAACACATGAGGGAGAAAGGAATAGAAGGATATGCTGATAGGGTGAGATGAAGTAGGGAGGGAGGAGGCTCGTGTGGAGCATAAACGCCGGGATAGACCAGTTGGGCCGAATGGCCTGTTTCTGTGCTGTATTTTCGATGTAATCTTAATGCTACCGCAGTCTCCCGGACAGTCCACTGTCTTTAGGGGTGTTCTGTGGGTCATGAGAAACTTCCCGCAATGTGTTCCAGGTGCTGGTGCGGACTCCTCCCTCTTATCTCAACCGTACGCACGGGAACCGCCTCAAACCGGATACCCCCAGATTGAGCTCGTGTTCGTTCAAGGATGGGGATCCCTCAGGTCTGAATCCCCAGGCTCCTCAGTTGAAGTTGGCCGTTCCTCTCCCCTCTCTTCCATTTCAAGGTGAGGGTGGTTGGAGTCTGGAACTCACTGCCTGAAAGGGTTGCGGAGGCAGGAACCCTCACAACATTCAAGAAGCATTTGGATGAGCACTTGAAATGCCATAGCATACAAGGCTACGGACCAAATGCTGGAATATGGGATTAGAGTAGACAGGGCTTGATGGCCGGCGCGGACACGATGGGCCGAAGGGCCTCTATCCGTGCTGTATAACTCTATGACTCTATGACTCATTCTCACCAACGCTTTTTGACTCACCCGCCTCATGGCGGCTTAGTGGTTTATGCGGCTGGATTAGTAATCCATGAGGCCAGGACTAATCACCCAGCGAACGTGAGTTCAAATCCCGCCAAAGCAGGACTTAAATTCAGTAAAAGTGACCGTTAAAACTGTCATTAAAAACCCGACCATTGTCCTTTAGGGAAGGAAACCTGCCATCCTTACTCTGGTCTGGGCCTACAGGTGACTCCCCTCCCCACGCCAACCTGGTTGAGGGCCCTCTGAAGTTATATTAAACAGATGAATTCACGCTTCTACCGCCTCAGGGCAACGAGGGATGGGCAATAAATGCCGGCCTTGCCAACGACGCCCACATCCCGAGAACGATTATAAAATCGATCAATCTGACGATCTAATTCCCTGTCAGCGGGTGTTTCTGTGCACAGGGACAAGACCAGGGTGGAGTTGTCGGGGAAACACAGAAGCTGCAGTTCTTCAAGCGTACAGGCACCAATCAGAGTCTGGACTCTTCCTCTGAGGACATCCCCGATGACTTGAGAGACGGATGCACCCGTTGCACACTGTGGAATTGTGGGGGATATCAGAGAGTGTTACAGTGAGGGGTGTGGGGTATATCAGAGAGTGTTACAGTGAGGGGTGTGGGGTATATCAGAGAGTGTTACAGTGAGGGGTGTGGGGTATATCAGAGAGTGTTACAGTGAGGGGTGTGGGGTATATCATAGTGTTACAGTGAGGGGTGTGGGGTATATCAGAGAGTGTTACAGTGAGGGGTGTGGGGTATATCAGAGAGTGTTACAGTGAGGGGTGTGGGGTATATCAGAGTATTACAGTGAGGGGTGTGGGGTATATCAGAGTGTTACAGTGAGGGGTGTGGGGTATATCAGAGAGTGTTACAGTGAGGGGTGTGGGGTATATCAGAGAGTGTTACAGTGAGGGGTGTGGGGTATATCAGAGAATGTTACAGTGAGGGGTGTGGGGTATATCAGAGTGTTACAGTGAGGGGTGTGGGGTATATCAGAGAGTGTTACAGTGAGGGGTGTGGGGTATATCAGAGAGTGTTACAGTGAGGGGTGTGGGGTATATCAGAGAGTGTTACAGTGAGGGGTGTGGGGTATATCAGAGTGTTACAGTGAGGGGTGTGGGGTATATCAGAGTGTTACAGTGAGGGGTGTGGGGTATATCAGAGAGTGTTACAGTGAGGGGTGTGGGGTATATCAGAGAGTGTTACAGTGAGGGGTGTGGGGTATATCAGAGTGTTACAGTGAGGGGTATGGGGTATATCAGAGAGTGTTACAGTGAGGGGTGTGGGGTATATCAGGGAGTGTTACAGTGAGGGGTGTGGGGTATATCAGAGAGTGTTACAGTGAGGGGTGTGGGGTATATCAGGGAGTGTTACAGTGAGGGGTGTGGGGTATATCAGAGAGTGTTACAGTGAGGGGTGTGGGGTATATCAGAGAGTGTTGCAGTGAGGGGTGTGGGGTATATCAGAGTGTTACAGTGAGGGGTGTGGGGTATATCAGAGAGTGTTACAGTGAGGGGTGTGGGGTATATCAGAGAGTGTTGCAGTGAGGGGTGTGGGGTATATCAGAGTGTTACAGTGAGGGGTGTGGGGTATATCGGAGAGGGTTACAGTGAGGGGTGTGGGGTATATCAGAGAGTGTTACAGTGAGGGGTGTGGGTATATCAGAGAGTGTTACAGTGAGGGGTGTGGGGTATATCAGAGAGTGTTACAGTGAGGGGTGTGGGGTATATCAGAGTGTTACAGTGAGGGGTGAGGGGTATATCAGAGTGTTACAGTGAGGGGTGTGGGGTATATCAGAGAGTGTTGCAGTGAGGGGTGTGGGGTATATCAGAGAGTGTTACAGTGAGGGGTGTGGGGTATATCAGAGAGTGTTACAGTGAGGGGTGTGGGGTATATCGGAGAGGGTTACAGTGAGGGGTGTGGGGTATATCAGAGAGTGTTACAGTGAGGGGTGTGGGTATATCAGAGAGTGTTACAGTGAGGGGTGTGGGGTATATCAGAGAGTGTTGCAGTGAGGGGTGTGGGGTATATCAGAGAGTGTTACAGTGAGGGGTGTGGGGTATATCAGAGAGTGTTACAGTGAGGGGTGTGGGGTATATCGGAGAGGGTTACAGTGAGGGGTGTGGGGTATATCAGAGAGTGTTACAGTGAGGGGTGTGGGTATATCAGAGAGTGTTACAGTGAGGGGTGTGGGGTATATCAGAGAGTGTTACAGTGAGGGGTGTGGGGTATATCGGAGAGGGTTACAGTGAGGGGTGTGGGGTATATCAGAGAGTGTTACAGTGAGGGGTGTGGGGTATATCAGAGTGTTACAGTGAGGGGTGAGGGGTATATCAGAGAGTGTTACAGTGAGGGGTGTGGGGTATATCAGAGTGTTACAGTGAGGGGTGTGGGGTATATCAGAGTGTTACAGTGAGGGGTGTGGGGTATATCAGAGAGTGTTACAGTGAGGGGTGTGGGGTATATCAGAGAGTGTTACAGTGAGGGGTGTGGGGTATATCAGAGTGTTACAGTGAGGGGTGTGGGGTATATCAGAGAGTGTTACAGTGAGGGGTGTGGGGTATATCAGAGAGTGTTACAGTGAGGGGTGTGGGGTATATCAGAGTGTTACAGTGAGGGGTGTGGGGTATATCAGAGAGTGTTACAGTGAGGGGTGTGGGGTATATCAGAGAGTGTTACAGTGAGGGGTGTGGGGTATATCAGAGAGTGTTACAGTGAGGGGTGTGGGGTATATCAGAGTTTTGTAACACCTCACTAACCCACCCATGTGACGAGAATCCTACCCATGATGTCACCAAATCCTGGTCCTCTTGCAACCCGGAGGACTGGATTGCCGGTAATATCTCCAATTCCTACGACCCCAGTGATATCATTCACGTTGGGACCTCTGTTGTGGCCACGCACAGTTCGTCTCCGAGGACTCCACCCCCAGGTACCTTAGCGTCAAGCTCAATCTGTGAGATTTCCTTTGTCTATCTAAAGAATGTTTTGGTTCACATCTCACTTGCACAGATTGTGAAAGGACAGTCGCTAACATTAACCAATCTTATTCTCACTTGTCTAATGAATTCCTTTTCATGTCAACAAAGGGCTGGTAACTTTTCCCCCCTGGCACCTGCCACGTCAGGCAGATGTTGGGCGTTAACCCATGCCTTGCGCCAACCTGCATTAGCATCTGGTTTTCCAATAGCCCTGTGCTAGGCCCGTGGCATACTTGCTCAAGCCTCTTTAGTGCGCCTGTTTGGGGCCTGCTTGGGTGCAATGCGCCCTTGGCATCGTGCCTTGACATCATGCCAACCCAGGCCATGACACTGTGTCTTTAAAAGTTGGAGCAAGTCGGCATCTACTTTAAGTTGCTTTAAAGCTGTCATGATTGCCCTTTTGGTGAGATCAGTCCTTGTTTCGTGCCGTTCCCTGGCATGCGCCATTGCTTATTTTTGGGGGGGATTGGATACTCCCCCCCCCCCGATTTGTTCCTTGGTTTCAACCTTACAATTGGACGTTCCCCATTCCCCCACCAACCCCACCATTCAAGACACTTTCCCTGGCACAGACGGCCCACCTTGCCCCATTGGACTTTAACAGTCTCTTGCCTCACCTCAGGAAACTGAGTTCTTTGATGAAGTAACGGAGAGGGTCGATGAGGGTAGTGTGGTTGATGTTGTGTACATGGACTTTCAACAGGCGTTTGATAAAGTACCACATAATAGACTTGTCAGCAAAATTGAAACCCATGGGATTAAAGGGACAATGACAGCATGGATATGAAATTGGCTCAGGGACATAAAGCAGAGAGTAATGGTGAACGGTTGTTTTTCAGACTGGAGGGAAGTATACAGTGGTGTTCCCCAGGGGTTGGTATCAGGACCACTGCTCTTTTCGATATAGATTGATGACCTGGACTTGGGTGTAGAGGGTATAATTTCAACATTTGCAGATGACACGAAACTCAGAAGTGTAGTCAACAATTGTGGAGGATAGTAACATTCTTCAGGAGGACATAGACAGACTGGTGAAATGGGCAGACACATGGCAGAGGCAATTTAGGCAGAGAAGTGTGAAGTGATGCTTTTTGGTAGGAAGAATGAGGAGAGGCAATATAAACTAAATGGTACAATTCTAAAGGGGGTGCAGGAAGAGAGACCTGGGGTTCACATACATAAATCTTTGAAGGTGGCAGAACAAGTTGAGAAGGCTGTTAAAAAGCATACGGGATGCTTGGCTTTATAAACAGAGGCATAAGAGTACAAAGGCAAGGAAGTTATGCTAAACCTTTATAAAACACCGGTTAGGCCTCAGCTGGAGTATTGTGTCCAATTCTGGGCACCGCACTTTAGGAAGGACGTCAAGGCCTTAGAGAGGGTGCAGAGGAGATTTACTAGAATGGTACCATGGATGAGGGACTTCAGTTCATGTGGAGAGACTGGAGAAGCTGGGATTGTTCTCCTTAGAGCAGAGAAGGTTACGGGGAGATTTGATAGAGATGTTCAAAATCATGAAGGGTTTTGATAGAGTAAATAAGGAGAAAATGTTTCTAGTGGCAGGAGGGTCGGTAACCAGAGGACACAGATTTAAGGTAACTGGCAAAAGAACCAGAGGCGAGATGAGGTGAAACTGTTTTACGCAGCGAGTTGTTCTGATCTGGAATGCGCTGCCTGAAAGGGCGGTGGAAGCAGATTCAATAGTAACTTTCAAAAGGGGAATTGGATAAATACTTGAAGGGGGAAAATTTGCAGGATATGGGGAAAGAGCGGGACTAATTGGATTGCTCTTTCAAAGAGCCGGCATGGGCACGATGGGCCGAATGGCCTCCTTCTGTGCTGTACCATTAAGATAAAATGTCCTGGTGCAGCCGATCAGCCCACGGTGGAATGTTAGCCCAAGAGAGCTTGACCGGGCTGGTTCCAATTTAACCCAGGTTCATTTTTTGAGTGCAGGCGGTCTTTGGTAAAAGGTCAGATACTAAAGTCTCAATCTATTAAGTGTCTCCTCCAGCTGAATGAAGCCCATCGAGTCCAAACTTCAACTAGAAGGAAAGAACTTGCGTTTATAGAAGTGCCAGCATAGACCAGTTGGGCCGAATGGCCTGTTTCTGTGCCGTAGACTCTGAGTAACTCTGTGTAACTCCACAGCCAACCAGTAAGAGAAGGACCCTGGGAGAGGGCGGGGTCTCACACCATTTGGGCGTGGCACTGTCTGCAGTATAACTGCAGCGCATTGTGAAGCCAGGGTCACAAACTACTCAGACAGGGTCCGTGGCATCTCCTGTGCGCCTTATGAAAAAAAGAAGAAAGAGCATTTATATCGGGCTTTTCAGGACCTCATGATGTCCCAAAGCGCTTTACAGCCAATGAAGTACATTTGAAGTGTAGTCACTGTTGTAATGTAGGGAAACGAGGCAGCCAATTTGCGCACAGCAAGATCCCACAAACAGCGATGAGATAAATGACCAGATAATGTATTTTTTTTAGCGATGTTGGTTGAGGGATAAATATTAGCCAAGACACCGGGGAGAACTCCCCCCTGCTCGTCTTACAATAGTGCCATTGGATCTTTTACATCCACCTGAGAAGGCAGAAGGAGGCCATTGGTTTTAACGTCTCATCTGAAAGACGGCACCTCCGACAGTGCAGCACTCCCTCAGTGCCGCACTGGGAGTGTGATATTGATTTTTATCTTAGTATAGCATCATGCACACTTCTACTGTTAACAATTTATTGGTCGGGGGCAGCAGAGGTGTGTCCAGAATTCCTGGAAGGGGAGGCGAGGGGGAGAGTGCACTTTGCAGCCAGGCGCAGCCTGCAGTATAACTCAAATGTTACCAGGCGTACCTAGCACTCTACTGCTTTCAACAACAAACAACAACAACCTGCATTTATATAGCGCCTTTAACGTAGTAAAACGTCCCCAAGGTGCTTCACAGGAGCGATTATCAGACAAAAATTGACACCGAGCCACATAAGGAGATATTAGGACAGGTGACCAAAAGCTTGGTCAAAGTAGGTTTTAAGGAGCATCTTAAAGGAGGGGAGAGAGAGAGGCGGAGAGGTTTAGGGAGGGAATTCCAGAGTTTGGGGCCGAGGCAGCTGAAGGCACGGCCGCCAATGGCGGAGCGATGGAAATCGGGGGATGCGCAAGAGGCCGGAGTTGGAGGAAGGCAGAGATCTCGGAGGGTTGTAGGGGCTGGAGGAGGTCACAGAGATAGGGACGGGGTGAGGCCATGGAGGGTTTGAACACGAGGATGAGAATTTTAAATTCGAGGCGTCGCCAGACGGGGAGCACAATGTAGGTCAGCGAGCGCTGGGGGGTGGGGGGCGATGTTAACCGTAATTAGACGAGGCGATATTAACTCTCTACGACTCATTGCATTGTATCTCAATGCACTACAGACGAAACTGGCACAGGATCAGTGGGCATTGCCCCGCTGCGTCCCCTTCCGCACTGTCGAGCGGCAAGGACTTGGCAAGGCGCCAACCGCACCCGCCGTTCATGAGCGAGCCGGGCAGGGCGTCACATCAGTCCTTTTACTGCGATGTCTTTTGGCTGTGGTGTGGTGTGGCTCCGCGGCCGCTAAAGACAGCATCGCCCTGAGCAAAGGAGCTGGCTCAGCTTCTTCAGGGGGCCGGTCACTCTGGCAACTTGGCTTGAGATACGCAAGACGGTCTATCTCAAACCGTCCCTGGGAAAGGAGGGTCGCCCGCCAAGCCCTTGCTCAAATGTCCACACTGGCCGGGTGGATCGCAAAATCATTTGACGTTCACAGACCCTCTGTGAGCCAGCGGGAGACCAGCCACAAAGAGGTACCTTCTCACCCAGTTGGACACTTAATTCTCTTTTAGCTTAACTGCCTTGACCGGCCCCCTTTGAAAGAACTCGCATTTATATAGTTCCTTTCAGGCCCTCGTGGCATCCCAAAGTTCTTCACCGCCAGTGAATTGCTTTCTCGGAGTGTAGTCACCGTTGGGAAACAGCGGCAGCCAATTTTGCGCACAGCAAGATCCCACAAACAGCAGCGAGGTGAATGACCCACATAACCGTTTCTTTTTTTGTTGTTGGCTGAGGGAGGAATATTGGCCAAGACGCCGGGAGAACTTCCCCTGCTCTTCTTGCAATAGTGGCCGCGAGACCTTTTACGCCCACCTGAACGGGTGGCGAGGCCTCGTTTTATCCGGAGGTCGGCACCTCCGACAGTGCGGCGCTCCCTCAGTACCGGCACCGGGAGCGTCGGCCTGGATTTTGTGCTCAAGTTTCTGGAGTGGGGCTCGAACCCATGACCTTCCGACTCAGAAGATGAGACAGTGCGACCCACTGAGCTAAGTTGATACTACGTAGTTGCAACTGAAATATTTACGCCGATAATAAATTGTTAACATTTATGAGACTAATCAAGAAAGTCCACGCTGAATATTTGGGTTTCTATATTGGTAAGGAAGCTGTAAGGAGATATGAATACAACAGCAATTCGCATTTATATAGCGTCTTTAATGTAGTAAAACGTCCCAAGGCGCTTCACGGGAGCGATTATCAAACAAAATTTGACACCGAGCCACATAAGGAGACATTAGGACAGGTGACCAAAAGCTTGGTCAAAGAGGTAGGTTTTAAGGAGCGTCTTAAAGGAGGAGAGAGAGAGGCGGAGAGGTTTAGGGAGGGAATTCCAGAGCTTAGGGCCCAGACAGCTGAAGGCACGGCCGCCAACGGTGGAGCGATTAAAATGGGGGGATGCGCAAGAGGCCAGAATTGGAGGAGCGCAGAGATTTTGGAGGGTTGTTGGGTTTGAGGAGGTTACAGAGATAGGGGAGGTGGTGGGGCGAGGCCCACGGAGGGATTTGAAAACAAAGACGAGAATTTTAAAATCGAGGCGTGGCCCGACCGGGAGCCAATGTGGGCCGGCGAGCACAGGGGGATGATGGGAGAACGGGACTTGGTGCGAGTTAGGATACGGGGGGGGGGGGGCAGCAGAGTTTTGGATGAGCTCAAGCTTACAGAGGGCGGAGGGTGGGATTCACTTGCAGGGTTAGTGGCTGAGGCACAAACTACGTCAACATTCAGGATTAAGCTGCATGAAGGAAGAGGGGATACGGATAAACGTGATTAGGACTATTGGCTCGCGTGGAGGATAATGGGCAACATGGACCGGTTGGGCCGAATGGCCAGTTTCCATGTTGGAACTTCGATATATTTCCTATTCCTGCAGGGCTGGGTGGTCTGGGTGATGAATCTCTTTAAATTGGACTACGTTTAGCTTGGTTCCAACGTGATCCACATCCCTCCCCCCACCACCCTAGTTAGTGAATCCATTTTTGGACCAACTCAAGATGCTCCAAAAGGGCAACTTCCCGCACATTGCCATTGGGGTTGCTTCGAAAAGGCTGCCCCTCGAGTGCTTGCTCTGGGTAAAAGGGGAGATACTTGCTTACTTTCTCAAAGGCTTCCCCCTACTACCAACCACTGGTCTACACCAAAAACAACTGGTGGTCAGGTCTCGGAGAACGTTTGCTCCATCCTCACCCTCCCTCCAACACACGCGCAGATCCTGTAGAAATATCATTCAAGGGCTGACTTGGTCTCTGGGTGTGTCATGTGATGCTGAGAGGCCTGCAGCTACAGGCCTGGTCACGATCCTTTAGGACCTTCTGGATGCTGTTGGAGATGTAACAAATCTCCGCCCACCCCCCCCCGCCCTCCCTCCCGTCCCCCCCCCTTTTCCTCTCTGTAGCTCCTGGGAAACGAATGTTGACCAGATACTACAGACCAGGCAAAGTGAGGCCTTTTTATTTAAAAAAATATATATTTTCAAAAGTCAACATTCTGATCTTAGCCGCCCAGCAATTCCTAACGAGGACTGGTTGCTATTTGGGGGGGGGACCTAGAAATCTTGCCTGTCAGCTCTTTTAGCAATGGTAACAGGCTCCAACTTATTACAGGGATCGTGTAGGCCTTCTTGTAGCCGTTTACTGAGCTTTACTACAGCGATTATGGAGGCCTAAAACCAGGGATCGGGTAGGCCCTACTGTAGCGACCATGTGGGCTTTATTACAAGGCTCGTGTGTCAGCCTGAGTGCCTCAGCACAGTTGAAAAGAGTTACGGCCTACTAACAAGGCTGCAGGCCAGTGCCCGCGATTCTGTTGTTCCAGTTTATTGAACTCTACCGACAGAAGACGAGTCACCGTACCAAAAAAACTCACAGCATTTACAAAATCCTTAAATAGCAGTAAAACATTTTTAAATGTCAGCCTTTTGTCAACCATTCAAGCAATTTATGGGATACAACTTCTGTTCAAGGCACTACATAAAAGCGAATACTCCAGGAAACAGTCACTTTGAGTAAGCACTAGCAAATGCAATTGTCGCACAGTGATCCTTGGGAGCCTAAAAAAATTGCTGCCTCCCCTTCTTTGGGCTGGGATCTTGAAAGTGCTCTGTGAGAGAGAGAAAGCAAATCAGACCTGTGAGGGAGTGCGACCTTGTGCGCAAATCCATTTTTTTTTTTCTTTTCCAGATTCCTTCCTTCTCGTTCACCTCACCCTCTCTGGGCCTTCCCGCTGACAACAGGCACGAGCGTCCTCTCTTCACTCGACCCCCAACGTGGTCAGGAGGAACAAGTCGACGTCCGCCAGAACCTCCGTGAGATACGCCACCCGACGGCCTGGCCAAGGCTCCTCGGGCCGCTCGGAACGCGGGGGCTGGAAAGGTTCAGCCCCGGTCTTCGGTCGAAAGGGGCCCAGAATCCAAGCCAAATGGGGCGAGCGGCTTGGCAGACGCAAGGGTTGGCTGGTCCCAGCGTAATTAGAGAACGGACGTGCTCAGGGCTGGTGTAACTCGGACCCTGGCTGAGTACAATGGCGGGGACAAGGATGTGACGACGACAGGTCCTTTCAGATTAGTGGTCGGAGAGAGAAGATATGCTAATCCCTTCCCGGGGGAAGGATATCGCTTTATGCCGTGGGAGTGCTGGGCCCTGGGCAGCCATTTCAGGGGGGTTGACCAGGTCAGGCGCCTCTCTTCAACTTGGCTGGAGGTGGATCGATGATTTGTCGTGACAAAGTGTCACCAGTGCTTTGACACGTTGCTAAAGAAAGACTTATCGCATCTCTTAGGGACACCCCCGAGCGCTTGAATTAGCTTTCCGAAGCGAGGTCATGCAGGTGGGTGAGGCAGCCATTTTGTGCACAGCGAGATCCCGCAGACTGTTAATGAAACGGACGGCCATTAATTTGGTGGTGATGATTGAGGGTTGGTGGGGGGGGGGAATGTTGGCCAGGAGACCGGAAGAACGGTGGCTGCCTCCCCCTCAACAAGGCTGGGTTTAACATCCGCGGGCAGCTCGCTGTTTAACGCCTCTGCTTAATATTAACCTGTCAGCTAATTTAAGCACCGCACGAGAGAATCTCGCGTGGGCACGTCAACACACCGGTGCGCTGCCGGAGGGAAATGAATCCCGAGATGTCGTGCCTCGACCACTTATATCCCCCGTCCCGTTCTGCTCCTTCTCTCCCTGAGGCCGCGCAGGGCCCGAGTTTACAAAGTCACGCACCTGGCATGGAGCCGTGCCCACCCGCGGAGCGTGCACTGAGAAGTCGCAGGCACGCTGCCCATCGACTTCCACCCCGCTCCTGGTACGTGGCTCCAGCCGGCAAGGCTCCAGCCGGGAGTGCGTGCATTGGTAAGACCGGCTGCCCCCGCCTCCTCTCGCGACTTGGGTGCAATCATCTGGCAGCTCTTTGGCACCAAAATGGGCCATTTGTTCTTCTGGAAGTGAAGCCGAACGGGTAACTTTTGGTGGTTCATTCAACCGTGGGGTGCATCGAAGCTGGGCCTGATCCTGTTCTCGCCCAATGTCCACACTCACACACTTTTCCAGATGTCACCAGATAATACTTGGAAACGGGGATGCCCTCGTCCTCCCTCCCCCACCCCCCCCCCCCGTCCTCACCAAGCCTGAGAGACAATTGATGGGGCTTTATACAAGTTTGGTTCTACACAACACGGGCAGAACTTTTTAAAAGACGCACGTAATTTGGGAGAAGAGTAAGAGACGGCCAATTTCCCCAAACTGCTAGCTGGATTAAGCCAATGCTTATCTTTCAACGCATCCCACTAAACCGTGCGTTCACCAGACAGCACTGTCCCCCAACCCAAACGCCTCCCTCCCTCCCTCCCCGATACAGGGTCCCGTCAGGTGGGGGCGGGTGACAGGGTACAGGTATGTCTGAGGCGAATGGGGAGGATTGCTTTTCCGGCCAGCGTTTTTACCATGAAACTCATCCTGCCATCTCACCACCAATGGGAATTTAGCAACGCACCGTAGCAAAGGTCAGATCTGCTCTGCTGGGGTATTTCTCCCAGCTGATAGGAAGAAAATGCCTCTCGCTAAACATTTTCTATTTTTAACAAAGGATAAAGGGCAATTGACTGTAACTATAGGGGAAAATAGGCCTCCCTACCCCCCCTCCCGCGCCCCCCAAGATTTAATTCCCCTCTCTGGTGGAGTACAGTGAAAGTTCCGCCATCTCTCAGAGTCACGTAACATGAGTCCTGGCTGATGTTGCCCTTATCTAACTCTGGGGTATTGGAGCCAAATTGCAGGAGCCCGATTACTGTCCTAACTGAGATCTCCCAACTCCACGCAGGCAAGGAATCAAATGCTCGGGCCCACATAGTCTGAATGACTTCAGGGTCTGGTAGGTGGTGCTGTTTATCCATTAGGCGATCAGGGGGGAGCTTTATAATTAAATGATGGATGTGAGATTTTCATAAACAAAATGGCCACTAAGTTGGGAGAGAGGCTTCAGAAACTCAGACCTCAGGCGCCGCCTAGTGGCCAGGGCCTGCAACTACGCCGTGACAGTTGACATAGCAACAGTGAATGGGAAACGTGGATGTAGCTATTGACGACCGTAAGTGTTGACGCAAAAGCGTGACCAGAAATTGTGACAACAGGAAGTAAGGCCTGCGAAGAGGAAGTGCAGGTCCTATGCCAGATTTTTAAAGAAACGATTACCGAGGCGATCAAGTGAACTTGACGCATTTGTTCATTTTCCGCCAGAAGTTGAATCGGTCCTATTGTCCTCAAAAAGTTGTCATCTTTCCGGGATGTTTCCTCTTCGAGTTCGGAAAGCAAGTGTGAATGGTCGCTTTCCAGTTTAAAGCACGTACCAGGTCTGATACCTGCCGTCTACCAGAAAATCATGAAGGGCATGAAATGTACCCAAACGTGCGGCCTTTTTTTTTTAATAAAGTGAGAATCTCGGTGAAGGACCACGGCTGACGGTGCAGGACACCAAGGCTGAACTGGAATAGGGCAGACGAGCAGATACGTCGGGGATTGGTAGTGAGGTGACACCAACCTAGGGTTTAAAGGCCTCTGGATTGTAAGAGGAAGGGAAGACATGGCCGGGAGTGGGGAGGGGGGGGGGTGGGGGGTGGTAGAGGGCGGTTGAGGAGTGAGTTAGAGTATGAGACGGCGTGATGAGTCTGAGCATCAACACAGAGAGGAAGAAGATGCCATATTCAGAGCTTAGGAGGAACAAGCGAGGAATACTCAGAGAAGATAGCCTCCAGAAAGGCGAGACCAGAAACGCTAGAGGTGCGAGAAGGATCATCTAACAGCCAACAAGCTTTTCCTTGTATCTTTCAAGTTTTCAAATCCCCCCCATGCCCGTCTGAAACCTCCTCCAGCCCCTACAGCCCTCCGGGATCTCTGCGCTCCTCCAAATCTGGCCTCTTTCATTGGCGGCCGTTCCTTCAGCTGCCTAGGCCCGAAGCTCTGGAATTCCCTCCCTAAACCTCTCCGCCTCTCTACCTCCTCCCTTGAGACCCACCGTAACCTCCCTCTTTGGCCAACCTGTCCTAATATCTCCTCACGTGGCTTAATGTCAAATTTTGTTTGATAATCGCTCCTGTGAAGCGCCTTGGGGACGTTTTACAATGTTAAAGGCGCTATATAAATGCGAGTTGCTGTCGTTGTCATGGGGCGGTGGGAGCCGCCCTAGAAACAGGGAGTCATTCAAGTCTTGGACGGAGTTGGGCTTCACAGAGTTAAGGAAGCATTTGGTACAAAAGTGGAAACCAAGCTTCTTGGAGGCAGCTTTAGCGGTGGAGGGGATGCGGGAGTTCCGTCGGCAATCAGGGGATACTAGAGGTTCAGTAGATGAGGAAGGTCCAAGAGCAAGGTTGTCAAAAGGCTGTGGGACAGAGATGAACAAGTCCACGTCTCTCAAGGATCGAGAGGTAAAAGGTTTTTACACACAGATTTCACAGGAAAGAAATTACATCACAGAATGATATTCTCTAAAAACATTACTGGAATCTAAAACCAGCTTCTAACATAACACTATCCGCGATGCTCTTTCTTATACACTTATGCCTTTGCCTGTGCGTTATGTATATGTGCATATGTAAATATATAACACATTTTCACACAGTGTCAAGCTTGGCTCAGTGGGTCGCCCGCTGGCCTCTGAGTCAGAAGGTCAGTGGGGTTCGAGCCCCACCCCAGAAACTTGAGCCCATGATCCAAGCCGACACTCCCAGCGCAGTACTGAGGGAGTGCTGCACCGTCGGAGGTGCCGTCTTTCGGATGAAACGTCGAACCTAGGCCCTGTGTGCCAGTTCCAGTGGATATAAAAGGTCCCCACAGTACAATTTGAAGATCAGCGGCGCGGTTCTCCTGGCCAATAATCACCCCTACAATCAACACCACCAAAAAAAACAGGTCAATCTCATTGGCGTTTGTGGGATCTTGCTGTGCGCAAACTGGTTGCAGAACTTCAAAAAGTAATCCATTGGTGTGAAGCACTTCGGGATGTCCTGAGGATATGCAAGGCGCTAAATAAATGCAAGATCCTTCTCTCTAATGCAACCCATATACTCTAGCTTGCATCAAGCCAAAGTAGGTCACTATACCCCAAATCCAAACCCATGTTTGTATCTACCCTGTGTTTTGTGTGGCTAATGAGTGAACTGATGTCCCCCAGATAAGTTTTACCTTTCATTTACTAAGGTGTTCAGCAGCTTAAAAGAAAAACTAGCCGTGTTGTCAAGCTAGCATTTCAAGCCTGGGTGCCTATCGTCAGTGGGCCTGGGCCACTATTAGTCAGCTGGGTGTCTGAGTGAGAGTATCGGGCGGAGAGACCCGGGAATATTTGTGTTTGCTTTCGGTGATGGCAGGGACTACTGTCGGGGGGGGGGGGAAAGGGGCTCTGAATCAAGAAGTCCGTTCGTAAGCCTGTTTCGAGACATCCAATGTTGAACTTTTATCAAGGGCAGCACTTTGGTGCAATGATACTGTGTCGACACTTAGATATCAGTAGTGAACCTGAGGGGACTGTGTTTGAAAATAATTTTTGACCAAACTCTTTTTTTTTTTCCCGATCGGCAACCCCTTTATCCAAGCTCAGTGGACATTCAGTTGTCGATCGGAGACTTTGACTGGTGGGAGATGTCTCTGGCCCTATGTCCTCCACCTCCTCCTTCACCCAATCACGCATCCACAATCTTTAATCTTCTATTGACATCCAAGAAAAAAAAAAACCACCCTTCACGCCCTTTCTTCCATCTCTTACTTTGGACCACCCTGTAAAAGCAGCTGAGCTTTCCTTTCCTCTCCTCTCCTCTCTCACTGGCAGCTGGCTCTTTCAACTCACGGTAGACAACAGCATTTGCCAATCCTCCTGATCAGGGTGTCCCACCTGGCCTCGGGATCATCAGACACCTGGGTACCTGAAGCTGTAGCAGTGACAGAGACAGCGTCAGAAATCAGGTTGCGATATTCCTTCACCGCATCTCACCCCGAGACCAGTCGACCTGGGTAAAAGTGGGTTCAGGTGTGTGGCTGCGGGGTTACTACGCGGTAACTACGCAAGAGGCCCCCCCACCCCCCCCCCCCTCCCCCCGGGCTAAACTGTGCGGGTCCCTGTAGCGGCCACAAAAAGCATCTGCCACTTGACTTATTTTTCCCCTTTCTCCGAGTTCCATATTCTTGTTTCCTGGCCACACACCTAGACTTTCCGTCGTTTGGGGTTGTGGTGGGGGGGGGGCGGGGTTCGCTGGGCAGCGATCGCGAGCAGGAACTCTGGCTGATTTACCCCTCCTCCCTTAACCCGGGGGGGGGGGGGGGGGTCAAGGGTCAAGGCGCTCCTGCTGGGCTGAGATCAGCCGATTTACCGCGGACTTGGAGCGGAGTGTGGGACCCGGCCTGGTGGGCTTTAGGTCCGCAGTGGGAAACGGGCTGTAAAGTGGATAGGGCGTGGCGGTGATGCCTTCCACAGGTGAATAGCCTGCGAAGACACACACGCACACACACACACACACACACACACACAGAGTCTTGGCTCTTGGCAGCACTTGGGTGCTGGAGGGTTTGGATGGTCTATGAGACTGTACCCCAACCACAGACAGCGCCTTTCCAGTGAAGAAGGGAGGGATATTGGAAGGACCTGCCGATGTTTTCAGGCACTTCCCAGTGGTGAGTTTAAGAGACGCATTAGCAATGCTCTGGCACCACGATGGCAGGGGGGGGGCACTACAATTGGTGTCATTGCCCCTGAGCAAGCGAGGGGTGGGGGGGCGGGAGGGAAGCAGGTGGGAAATAAGCCAGAGTTCCTGTTGCCCATGGCGAATCCTTTTGGAAAGAGTACACGTGTGGCTATCAGATGAGGACAGGATCATTGTCGGCTGTGTCGTCGTTCCCCCCCACCCCCCCCCCCCCCCCGGTCAAATAGCTTGCCGGTGTTACGATCTGGAACACTGCCACAAAGGGTGGCAGAATAGTAACTTTCAAAAGGGAATTGGATAAATACTTGAAAAGGAGAAATTTGCAGGGCTGTGGGGGAAAGAGCCGGGGGGGGGGGGGAGTGGGGCTAATTGGATAGCTCTTTCAAAGAGCCAGCACAGGCACAATGGGCCGAACGGCCTCTTTCTGTGCTGTGTCATATAAAAAAACATTTTTTAAATGTGCCGTTGTGGCCAACGTGCCCACAGCGGAATGTTAGCCCAAGAGAGCTCGACAGGGCAAGCTCCAATATAACGCAGATTCATTTTTTTTTGAGTGCAGCCTCCTTCTGTGCTGTACGATTCTACGACAGGCACAGTCCTAGGGACACGCGCGAACAATGGGCCCTTTGGCGATGTACCTCGGGTCCTCCCGTGCAACTGTAGCCCAGCAAGAGTCAGCGCCTTCGGGAGAGGAGGAGACAACGTTGACGGCGGAAAGGCCAGTGAAACGTCCTGTCATCGGAACACAGGAGCAGGAGGGGGCCATTCAGCCCGTCGAGGCCTGTTCCGCCATGGTCATGGGCTGATCCGGCTCTTAACTCCATCGACCCGCCTTGGTTCCGTAACCCTTAATGCCCCTTAATGCCTGGAATACAGAAGGCTATGGGGTGGTTCGATTGAGGTTTTTAGGGTTTTGAAAGGAATTGATAGGGTGGATAGAGAGAATCTTTTTCTGCTGGTGGGGGGAGTCTAGGACAAGGGGGAGATAACCTTAAAATCAGAGCCAGGCCATTCTGGGGAGAAGCTCGGGAAACACTTCTTCACACAAAGGATGGTAACGGCCACAACAACAACAACTCGCACCCCCATAGCGCCTTTTAACGCACAGAGAAAACCCGTCCCGAGGCATTTCAGAAACAGGTGAGGGAAACGAGGTACCAAGCCCAGGAAGGCAGGGCTGACTGAAAGCTAGGTCAAAGTGGCTGGGCTTTGAGATGGTCTTTAAAGGTGGATGGAGAGGTCGGGGCAATGGGCAAAGGAGAGCAACCTACAGAGGGCACTAAATAACTTAAAAGTAAAGCACGGTAGGACTCACTGATTATCTATGTCCTTCCGTCCAGAAGCAGTCGTCAAGAACAAAACTCAGATTCAGTCTGGTTCTTTTTGAGGGGGACTCTACTGTTTTTTTCTCTCCTTCTCATTCCTGGACGAAATTTTTCGAGGGGGTGACAAGGAGGATCGATGAGGGTAGCGCAATTGATGTAGTCTACATGGATTTTAGCAAGGCTTTTGACAAGGTCCCACATGGCGGACTGGTCAAAAAAGTAAAGGCCCATGGGGTCCAAGGGAAAGTGGCAAATTGGACCCAAAATTGGCTCAGTGGCAGGAAGCAAAGGGTAATGGTCGACGGGTGTTTTTGCGACTGGAAGGCTGTTTCCAGTTTGGTGCCGCACAGCTCGGTGCTAGGTCCTTTGCTTTTTGTGGTATACATTAACAATTTGGACTTAAACGTAGGGGGCATGATTAAGAAATTTGCGGATGACACAAAGTTAGGCCGTGTGGTTGATAGTGAGGAGGAAAGCTGTAGACTGCAGGAAGATGTCAATGGACTGGTCAGGTGGGCAGAAAAGTGGCAAATGGAATTCAATCCGGAGAAGTGTGAGGTAATGCATTTGGGGAGAGCAAACAAGGCAAGGGAATACACAATAAATGGGAGGATACTGAGAGGTGTAGAGGAAGTGAGGGACCTTGGAGTGCATGTCCACAGATCCCTGAAGGTAGCAGGACAGGTAGATGAGGTGGTTAAGAAGGAATATGGTACACTTTCCTTTATTAGCCGAGGCATAGAATATAAGAGCAGGGATGTTATGCTGGAACTGTATAAAACACTGGTTAGGCCACAGCTTGAGTACTGTGTACAGTTCTGGTCACCACATTACAGGAAGGATGTGATTGCACTAGAGAGGGTGCAGAGGAGATTTACGAGGATGTTGCCAGGACTGGAGAATTTTAGCTATGAGGAAAGATCGGATAGGCTGGGGTTGTTTTCCTTGGAACAGAAGAAGCTGAGGGGAGATTTAATTGAGGTGTACAAAATTATGAGGGGCCGAGATAGAGTGGATAGGAAGGACGTATTTCCCTTAGCGGAGGGGTCAATAACCAGGGGGCATAGATTTAAAGTGATTGGTAGAAGGATTACAGGGGAAATGAGGAAGATTTTTTTCACCCAGAGGGTGGTGGGGGTCTGGAACTCACTGCCTGAGAGGGTGGTAGAGGCAGAAACCCTCAACTCATTTAAAAAATACCTGGATATGCACCTGAAGAGCCGTGACCTGCAGGGCTATGGACCAAATGCGGGAAAGTGGGATTGGGCTGGGGGGCTCGTTTCTCAGCCGGCGCGGACACGATGGGCCGAATGGCCTCCTTCTGTGTCGTAAATTTTCTATGCTTCTATGAGAGGAGGAAGAGGAGGAACAAGGAGGGGAAGAGCAAAGAGGAGGAGGATGAGGTTAGAGGAGGGGAAAGCAGAAGGTGAGGCTGCGGTTGCCAAGTCACTGAATATATTTAAGAAGGAGCTGGATAGATTTCTAGACACAAAAGGCATCAAGGGGTATGGGGAGAGAGCGGGAATATGGTATTGAGATAGAGGATCAGCCATGATCATACTGAATGGCGGAGCAGGCTCGAAGGGCCGAATGGCCGACTCCTGCTCCTATTTTCTGGGTCTACGATGAGAAGGGAGAAGAGGAGGAGGGGAGAATGAGGAGGGGGACGAGGAGGAGGAGGAGGAAGAAGAGAACGTGGAGGAGGAAACTGAGGAAAAGGAAAATGTGGTGCAGGACAAGGATGAGGAGAAGGATGACACCAACATGAATCTGTATAACATAATCAACCTATCAAAACGTCTCAAAGCATGGCACAAAAATGGCAACTGGACACCGAGCAGTGATTTGAGAAGAGTCAAGGGAGGTGGCTGCAGGGTCAACGAGGTAGGTATTGGAGAGGCTTTTGAAGGAGGGGAGAAGGGTGGCAAGGGGCAAAGGGAAGGCGCTGCAGATTGTGAGGCCAAGACGACCAAACGCTCCTTAGCGGAAAGGGAATTGGGGTGCAAAGGAGCTCCGAGATGGGCGAGTCGGCACGCCCTGGCATATAGGAGATTGAAGGGGGAACGGGAGGTGCAGGCCATGGAATGACCTATAGATGAGGACGTGAGGTTTCGAATTTTACGCACTGCGGGGGGGGGGGTGGGGGGGGGGGGGGGGGGTCCAGGAGCCAAAGTAGTTTGCGAGGATACGGACGATAGGAGAGCAGAATAGAGGGTGGGCAAGTGCCTTGACCGCAAGCCCGAAGCACGGCCCCTCTGCACGTGATCAGCAGGAGATAGACGAGAGCTCGACCACCTCTCTCCTTTGCCATTTTTCCCTCCATGCCCGATCCGAGCCTTCACCCAAAGACACGGGCGAAGGAGGGGTTAACGGTTAACCTGCTCCAACTGATTGCCGCTCATCCCTGTGATCTCGCACACAAAGTGGCCTTGGGGGGGGGGGGGGGGGTGGGGGGTGGGAGGGGGAGGGGGAGGGCATGCTGACTGACTTCACCCCCAACAAAAAGACAAATAACAAACAGCAATTGCCACAATCACCACCCTCTCCCACCCCCACCAAGTCATGAGGTTCATGCTGGTTAGAGAAGTGAATCATTCAGTAACAGGTTTTGAACTCCGGAGAGCGGCTCAGAGTCAAACTGGGCTGCTGAGTCCTTCCTGACAGAATCTTCCTCCCAGTTCACCCCCTCCCACTCCTCGACTGAAAGCGCTCATTCTTTGCCGAGGGTCTGTTTCCATGGATACCGGTTGTCCACCCTCCCCAGCGCCTCATAAGAAATAGGAGCAGGAGTAGGCCATTCGGCCCCTCGAGCCTGCTCCGCCATTCAATCAGATCATGGCTGATCTTCGACCTCAACTCCACTTTCCCGTCCGATCCCCATATCCCTTGATTCCCCTAGAGTCCAAAAATCTGTCTATCTCAGCCTTGAATATACTCAACGACTGAGCATCCACAGCCCTCTGGGGTAGAGAATTCCAAATATTCACAACCCTCTGAGTGAAGAAATTCCTCCTCATCTCAGTCTTAAATGTCTGACCCCTTATCCTGAGACTATGACCCCTAGTTCTAGACTCTCCAGCCATGGGAAACAACCTCTCAGCATCTACCCTGACAAGCCCCCTCAGAATCTTATATGTTTCAATGAGATCACCTCTCATTCTTCTAAACTCCAGAGAGTATAGGCCCATTCTACTCAATCTCTCCTCTTAGGACAACTCTCTCATCCCAGGAATCAATCTAATGAACCTTCATTGCACCGCCTCTAAGGCAAGTATATCCTTCCTTAGATAAACAGATCAAAACTGTATACAGTACTCCAGGTGAGGTCTCACCAAAGCCCTGTACGATTGTAGTAAGACTTCCTTACTCTTGTACTCCACCCCCATGCAATAAAGGCCAACATGCCATTTGCCTTCCTAATTGCTTGCTGTACCTGTGTGCTAACTTTTTGTGCGTCTTGTACGAGGACACCCAAATCTCTCTGAACACCAACATTTAATAGTTTCTCACCATTTAAAAAATATTCTGTTTTTCTATTCATCCTACCAAAGTGAATAACCTCACATTTCCCCACATTATACTCCGTCTGCCACCTTCTTGCCCACTCGCTTAACCTGTCGATATCTCATGCAATTCTTCATGTGTGGGCCTGGGCAGGGAGTGTAAGCCGGGCTGTTTGACTGCGGAAAGTGGGGACACTGGCTCTTCTTGATTATTGCTCTTCCTAGTCCAGGGGGCGCTGCCCCGGGAGTTCCTAGGCCCTGGGTTTGAGTAGGAGGCGGTGGGGGCGCCTCCTTGATCTCAGCACGCTGAGGGTGGACGGAGAAGGAGGGCGGGGGGGGGGGGGGCGGGGAGGCTCAGACGAGCAGAAAGGTAATCGAGAGAGCATGGAGGATGGAAGGGAGGGGGAATGAGTATCAGAGAACAAGATTCTGAGGGGACTCGATAGGGTAGATGCTGAGAGGATGTTACCCCTCATGGGGGAATCTAAAACCAGGGGGCACAGTCTCAGAATAAGGGGTCGCCCGTTTAAGACAGAAATGAGGAGGAATTTCTTCTCCCAGGGGGTCGTGAACCTTTGGAATTCTTTACCCCAAAAAGCTGTGGAGGCCGAGTCATTGAATACATTCAAGGCTGAGTTAGACACATTTTTGATCAGCAAGGGAGTCAAAGGATATGGGGAAAGGGCTGGAAAGTGGAGTTGAGGTAAAAATCAGATCAGCCTTGATCTCATTGAATGGCGAGCAGGCTCGAGGGGCCAAATGGCCTACTCCTGCTCCTATCTCTTATGGTCTTATGGTCTAAGCTTTTTTTCTGATCGCCCATCCAGCGGTTCAAGAGAGCTTAACCAAATCATCCCAAATATGGGCGTTGTATTAAATTGTTGGTCAGATTTGGGTTTAACAGAGTTCAAGGGTCGTTGAGCGGTTTGATGATAACAACTTGGCGTTTATATGGAGCCTTTAACGTAGAAAGACGCCCCAAGGCTCTTCACAGAAGGGTCATCAGGCAAAAATGGATGCTGTGACAGAGAAGGAATTTAGGAGGGGTGACTAAAAGATAGGTCAAGGAGGTGGGAATTCAGCAGGACCTTATAGAGGAGAGGGGAAGTGGAGAGGCAGAGGGGTTTAGGGAGGGAATTCTAGGGCCTAGACGGTTGAAGGCATGGCCACCAATGGTGTGGTCATGTCACAGTAGCTGGGAAAGGGACTAGTTAAGATGGACGGCTGGCCTAAGATGGCCGACCAACACAAGATGGCTGCCTGGCACCCGTCACCTTGACTGCTGGAGGATGTTCTTTGTTCTTGGCATGTTCAGGCTGAAATTTCATGGCATCAGGTCAAACGTGGGCAAGGAAACCTCCTGCTGATTACCACCTACCACCCTCCCTCGGCTGATGAATCAGTCCTCCTCCATGTTGAACACCACTTGGAGGAAGCACTGAGGGTAGCAAGGGCACAGAATGTACTCTGGGTGAGGGACTTCAATGTCCATCACCAAGAGTGGCTCGGTAGCACCACTACTGGCCGAGCTGGCCGAGTCCTGAAGGACATAGCTGCCAGACTAGGCCTGCAGCAGGTGGTGAGCGAACCAACACGAGGGAAAAACTTACTTGACCTCGTCCTCACCAATCTACCTGTCGCAAATGCATCTGTCCATGACAGTATTGGTAGGAGTGACCACTGCACAGTGCTCGTGGAGACGAAGTCCCGTCTTCGCACTGAGGACACCATCCAACGTGTTGTGTGGCACTACCACCGTGCTAAATGGGATAGATTCAGAACAGATCTAGCAGCTCAAAATTGGGCATCCATGAGGCGCTGTGGGCCATCAGCAGCAGCAGAATTGTATTCCGGCACAATCTGTAACCTCATGGCCCGGCATATTCCTCATTCTACCATTACCAACAAGCCAGGAGATCAACCCTGGTTCAATGAGGAGTGTAGTAGAACTGAGACTTTTTTCCCTGGAGAGAGGGAGGTTTAGGGGTGATCTTATAGAAGTCTATAAAATAATGAGGGGCATAGATAAGGTAGATAGTCAAAATCTTTTCCCAAAGGTAGGGGAGTCTATAACGAGGGGGCATAGATTTAAGGTGAGAGGGGAGAGGTACAAAAGGGTCCAGAGGGGCAATTTTTTCACTCAAAGGGTGGTGAGTGTCTGGAACGAGCTGCCAGAGGCAGTAGTAGAGGCGGGTACAATTTTGTCTTTTAAAAAGCATTTGGACAGTTACATGGGTAAGATGGGTATAGAGGGATATGGGCCAAGTGCAGGCAACTGGGACTAGCGTAGTGGTATAAACTGGGCGACATGGACATGTTGGGCCGAAGGGCCTGCTTCCATGTTGTAAACTTCTATGATTCTATCATTCTATGCCAGGAGCAGCACCAGGCGTACCTAAAAATGAGGTGCCAACCTGGTGAAGCTACAACTCAGGACTACATGCATGCTAAACAGCGGAAGCAACATGCTATAGACAGAGCTAAGCGATTCCACAACCAACGGATCAGATCAAAGCTCTGCAGTCCTGCCACATCCAGTCGTGAATGGTGGTGGACAATTAAACAACTAACAGGAGGAGGAGGCTCTGCAAACATCCCCATCCTCAATGATGGCGGAGTCCAGCAAGTGAGTACAAAAGACAAGGCTGAAGGGTTTGCAACCATCTTCAGCCAGAAGTGCCGAGTGGATGATCCATCTCAGCCTCCTCCCGATATCCCCACCATCACAGAAGCCAGTCTTCAGCCAATTCGATTCACTCCACGTGATATCAAGAAACGGCTGAGTGCACTGGATACAGCAAAGGCTATGGGCCCCAACAACATCCCGGCTGTAGTGCTGAAGACTTGTGCTCCAGAACTAGCTGCGCCTCTAGCCAAGCTGTTCCAGTACAGCTACAACACTGGAATCTACCCGACAATGTGGAAAATTGCCCAGGTATGTCCTGTCCACAAAAAGCAGGACAAATCCAATCCAGCCAATTACCGCCCCATCAGTCTACTCTCAATCATCAGCAAAGTGATGGAAGGTGTCGTCGACAGTGCTATCAAGCGGCACTTACTCACCAATAACCTGCTCACCGATGCTCAGTTTGTGTTCCGCCAGGACCACCCGGCTCCAGACCTCATTACAGCCTTGGTCCAAACATGGACAAAAGAGCTGAATTCCAGAGGTAAGGTGAGAGTGACTGCCCTTGACATCAAGGCAGCATTTGACCGAGTGTGGCACCAAGGAGCCCTAGTAAAATTGAAGTCAATGGGAATCAGGGGGAAAACTCTCCAGTGGTTGGAGTCATACCTAGCACAAAGGAAGATGGTAGTGGTTGTTGGAGGCCAATCATCTCAGCCCCAGGACATTGCTGCAGGAGTTCCTCAGGGCAGTGTCCTAGGCCCAACCATCTTCAGCTGCTTCATCAATGACCTTCCCTCCATCAGAAGGACAGAAATGGGGCTGTTCGCTGATGATTGCACAGTGTTCAGTTCCATTCGCAACCCCTCAAATAATGAAGCAGTCCGTGCCCGCATGCAGCAAGACCTGGACAACATCCAGGCTTGGGCTCATAAGTGGCAAGTAACATTCGCGCCAGATAAGTGCCAGGCAATGGCCATCTCCAAGAAGAGAGAGTCTAACCACCTCCCCTTGACATTCAATGGCATTACCATCGCCGAATCCCCCACCATCAACATCCTGGGGGTCACCATTGACCAGAAACTTAACTGGACCAGCCATATAAATACTGTGGCTACAAGAGCAGTTCAGAGGCTGGGTATTCTGCGGCGAGTGACTCACCTCCTGACTCCCCAAAGCCTTTCCACCATCTACAAGGCACAAGTCAGGAGTGTGATGGAATACTCTCCACTTGCCTGGATGAGTGCAGCTCCAACAACACTCAAGAAGCTCGACACCATCCAGGACAAAGCAGCCCGCTTGATTGGCACCCCATCCACAACCCTAAACATTCACTCCCTTCACCACTGTGGCACAGTGGCTGCAGTGTGTACCATCCACAGGATGCACTGCAGCAACTCGCCAAGGCTTCTTCGACAGCACCTCCCAAACCCGCGACCTCTACCACCTAGAAGGATAAGAGCAGCAGGCACATGGGAACAACACCACCTGCACGTTCCCCTCCAAGTCACACACCATCCCGACTTGGAAATATATCGCCGTTCCTTCATCGCCGCTGGGTCAAAATCCTGGAACTCCCTTCCTAACAGCACTGTGGGAGAACCGTCACCACACGGACTGCAGCGGTTCAAGAAGGCGGCTCACCACCACCTTCTCAAGGGCAATTAGGGATGGGCAATAAATGCCGGCCTTGCCAGCGACGCCCACATCCCATGAACAAATAAAAAAAAAGCTGGTGTACTAACTGTGCCAGGAAAGCCCGGAGTAAGAGCAGCAAACACTGGCATTCCCTGCAACACACAATCTGGAACCGCGATAGTCAAAGGGCCAGTTCAGCAACCTAGATGGTCCAAGGCAAATCTTGCTTTCCTTGTGACTGTGCTGAACTCGCCCTGAATTCCGGGCAAATCGAAGACAAAAATAGGACATCAGGACTGCAAACTTGAGCTGGTGTAAGAAATGAGGCATAAGAAGTTCACAGCTGAAGGAGCAGAGTGTAGTTTCAAAAGATCCGGTGGTTTGGTGTAGTCATCGTGCGAGAGTTGTGCCTTTACTGGGAGATTTTGCAGAGAAGGAAGGAAGGATGGGAGGGAGGGAAGGAAGGATGGGAGGGAGGGGAGGGAGGGAAGGAAGGATGGGAGGGAGGGGAGGGAGGGGAGGGAGGGGAGGGATGGAAGGAAGGAAGGAAAGAGAGACGTGCATTTATGTGTAAAGCGCTTTACAGTCAATGAAGTACTTTTGAAGTGTAGTCACTGTTGTAATGTAGGAAACGCAGCAGCCAATTGGCGCACAGCAAGATCCCACAAACAGCAATGAGATAAATGACCGGATAATCTGTTTTAGCGATGTTGGTCGAGGGATAAATATTGGCCCAGGACACCGGGAAGAACTCCCCTTTTCTTCTTTGAAATAGTGGCCGTGGGATCATTTACGTCCACCTGAGAGGGGCAGACGGGGCCTCGGTTTAACGTCTCATTCGAAAGTCGGCAGCTCCGACCGTGCAGCGCTCCCTCCCGTACTGACGCTGGGAGTGCCGGCCTGGATTATGGTGCTCAAGTCTCTGGAGTGGGGACACGAACCTTCTGACTCAGAGGCGAGAGAGTGCGACCCACTGAGACGAGCCTGACACAACTTAGGAACTCAAATTGAAGCCTAAAACTAACTGTACGGTAGCGTGCTGATATTCCCATCGAAGCAAAGGTAACGAGGCTACCGACAATCTAGGACTGGTGTTTCTCGTAAGGACGTGGGCGTGTAGATCGGGGAGGTGTGGTGGGGAGCGGGGGGAAGCCTGAGATGGCAGCAACCCACCTTATTCTCGTAGAGTCTGTAGGAGACCCCCTGCTCCTCCCGGCCTCACAAGGAGGATTTTACACTTACCTTTTGATGCATTTTGGACGGAAGAATGAGGAGAGGCAATATAAACTAAATGGTAACATTTTTAAAGGGGATGCAGGAACAGAGAGACCTGGGGGTGTGTGTACACAAATCTTTGACGGTGGCAGGACAAGTAGAGAAGGCTGTTAAAAAAGCTTACGGGATCCTGGGCTTTATAAACAGAGGCATGGAGAACAAAAGCAAGGAAGTCATGCTAAATCTTTATCAAACACTTATTAGACCCCAGTTGGAGCATTGTGTCCAATTCTGGGCACCGCACTTTAGGAAGGATGTCAAGGCCTTGGAGAGGGTGCAGAGGAGATTTACCAGAATGGTACCAGGGATGAGGGACTTCAGTTATGTGGAGAGACTGGAGAAGCTGGGGTTGTTCTCCTTAGAGCAGAGAAGGTTAAGGGGAGATTTGATAGAGGTGTTCAAAATCATGAAGGGTTTAGATCGAGTAAATAAGGAGAAACTGTTTCCAGTGGCAGGACCAGAAGACACAGATTTAAGGTAATTGGCAAAAGAACCAGAGGGGGAGATGGGGAGAATGTCTTTTTAACGCAGCGAGTTGTTACAATCTGGAATGCGCTGCCTGAAAGGGCGGTGGAAGCAGATTCAATAGTAACTTTCGAAAAGGAATTGGATAAATATTTGAAAAGGAAAAAATTTGCAGGGCTGTGGGGAAAGAGCAGGGGGGAGTGGAATTAATTGGATGGCTCTTTCAAAGAGCCAGAATGGGCATAATGGGCCGAATGGCCTTCCTCTGTGCTGTGTGAATCTCTGATTTTCGGTGCCTCCTCCTCTTCACCGCCCAGTACAAATGGACGGAGGGCCCATGGCCCGCGCTCTACCCAGGTGTCCCTCTAAATTCCATCGTGGTCCCACATACGTACAGCAACGAGGTCAAATGGGAAGGCCCCGGTAAATATGGCAGGAACGTGATGGGAATGCTCACCGTGGCTTATTTTAACTCCCCCACTGCCCCCTTCCCGTCTGACAGGCCAGGTTAACGTCGGCCCCGAGATGTCAGCAGAGGTTTGAATCCCGAGAAACCCCGGCTTCTGGGGGCGTGAGGGGGACATGAAGTCCGCCTCTGGGGGAGCGCACTGAGACCTTGGAAAGGGAAGACAGCTCATTGAAATAGCGGAATTCGTACCACAAGGAGGAAAAGAAGTGTTTGGGTTGGGCGTCAGCAGTGGCTCGGCGGGTCGCGCTCTCTCACCTCTGAGTCAGAGGTCGCGGGTTCAAGCCCCACTCCAGAGACTTAAGCACAAAATCCAGGTCAACACTCCCGGTGCCAGCACTGAGGGAGCGCTGCGCTGTCGGAGGTAACGTTTCGGATGAGACGTTAAACCGAGGGCCCCGTCTGCCCCTCTCAGGGGGACGTAAAAGATCCCACGGCCTCTATTGGAAGAAGAGCAGCAGGGGGCGTTCTCCCCGGTGTCCTGGGGCCAATATTTATCCCTCAACTAAAAATCACTAAAAATGAGATGATCTGGTCATTATCGCGTCGCTGTTTGTGGGATCTTGCTGTGCTTAAATTGGCTGCCGCGTTGCCTACATTACAACAGTGACTGCACTTCAAAAAAGTGCTGCGAAGTACTTTGGGAGGTTGTGGAGGGTGATTATGTAAATGCAGTAGATGGGGTGTGGAAGGTGGAGATCAAAGGAGACAAGGAGAGCCAAGAACGTCAATTGATGAAGAGGCCCGAGGGGAAGAGGTGGCAGCTGTCGGGTGATACCAAGGGTACCGTGAATTTAAAGAACTGAATGAACTATTCAGTGAAGGGCTTGCTGGATATTAAAACTCAATCCTACCAGGAAGAGAAAAATAGAGGTGATGAGCACTGAGGGCCTACGGTGGTCTGGGGGGCATGGACCAATGTAGAGTGAGAGAGCAGATTGGGTTGGTTGAAGAGTGGAGCAAGTCACTGAGTGGATGATCAGAGTGGATCAACCTCTGAAATATCGAAACAAAATCCCAGGGGAGCTTTACTCTGTATCTAACCCTGTACCTGCCCTGGGGGTGTTTGATGGGACAGTGTAGAGGGAGCTTTACTCTGTATCTAACCCTGTACCTGTCCTGGGGGTGTTTGATGGGACAGTGTAGAGGGAGCTTTACTCTGTATCTAACCCGTGCTGTACCTGCCCTGGGAGTGTTTGATGGGACAGTGTAGAGGGCGCTTTACTCTGTATCTAACCCGTGCTGTACCTGCCCTGTGAGTATTTGATGGGACAGTGTAGAGGGAGCTTTACTCTGTATCTAACCCGTGCTGTACCTGCCCTGGGAGTGTTTGATGGGACAGTGTAGAGGGAGCTTTACTCTGTATCTAACCCGTGCTGTACCTGCCCTGGGAGTGTTTGATGGGACAGTATAGAGGGAGCTTTACTCTGTATCTAACCCGTGCTGTACCTGCCCTGGGAGTGTTTGATGGGACAGTGTAGAGGGAGCTTTACTCTGTATCTAACCCGTGCTGTACCTGCCCTGGGAGTGTTTGATGGGACAGTGTAGAGGGAGCTTTACTCTGTATCTAACCCGTGCTGTACCTGCCCTGGGAGTGTTTGATGGGACAGTGTAGAGGGAGCTTTACCCTGTATCTAACCCGTGCTGTACCTGCCCTGGGAGTGTTTGATGGGACAGTGTAGAGGGAGCTTTACTCTGTATCTAACCCGTGCTGTACCTGCCCTGGGAGTGTTTGATGGGACAGTGTAGAGGGAGCTTTACTCTGTATCTAACCCGTGCTGTACCTGACCTGGGGTTGTTTGATGCTGATCCATTCCCTTGTATTTATACCCCTCATCTTGATCAGCTGGGGAAAGAAATCATATCAAAAGCATAAATTAGAAAAGTGAAACATACTTTATTCTGGCGGGATGAATTTTTGGGTTCTCAATCCACCCCTTCCCTTATCAGTGGCTTCAATCTGAATTGTTTCTGAAATAAATCTGGTTGGAGTGTATGTAAGTCTCTAGCTTGGTTGCACAGCGGTTGTGGCACTGCCCTCGTCAACCGAGAGAATTGCGAGTTCAAATCTCACCAGGGCAAGTTGTGGCATTGAACTCAGTAAGATCGAGTCATTTGTGGAAAAGGAAAAAAAATGTTCCTGAGGGCTCCCAGATTGTTGTTTTAAAAACCCCAACTGATTCACTAAAATCCAGTCTGAACCTCCATGTGACTCCAGTCCCATGCTACGTGGTTGACTCTTAACGCCCTCTGAACGTGGCCCTCCAGGTGCAAGTGCAGCCCATATCCCATCATCAAACGAGAGGAGAACTTTGACCTCAATCACTCCCTTTGGCCAAACCCCAGTCACATCATCGAACCGCTGGTTCTGGGTCGTTCCATTGAGGTACCAATTTTGCCCAAAGTGTTTGAAAGTTTTCCCACCCCATAAGTGGCGCATCCCCCGCCACCTCCTCCAAAGGCACTCACTCCTTTGCTGGTTTACAGTTCCACAATGGGTTGTCGTTCGTCATTTGGCCATCCAGGACAAAGATGGGGGAAATTCGTCCCTGGGGGCGGGGGGCGGGTACGAGTATCGGCCGAGCCCGATCACGTCCTTATCTGGCCTTTCAAAACACGCCCGCGTTTTCCAGATCGCGAAATGCAGCGGCCGCAGCCCGAACCCTTATTTTCCTTTGACCCCCCCCCACCCCCGCCGGTCCAGAGGCACTGAGGTCAATCGTAGGCCAACCTTACTTACGATCAACTAACTCGGCAACTTTTTTGGAGGGGGGGGGAGTCGGGGGAAATAACCTCGCCGCCCCCCCCCGCAACCAAAAGTAAATAATTCTGAGACGTCTTTTGAGATGAGAGTTTGTAAAGGACTGGACTGCAGACACCACCCGGACCAGAAGGACCAAACTCCTTGTCGTACCCTAACTTCTTAAACGTATCCGGGCCGCAGCCAAGGTTGAGTGGCCCGTGACACACGGTCCACTGTCCAGTGGCACTGAGGGCAGCAATGCCCAGGCATTGGGCCAAGTGCAAGGAACAGCAATGGGCACGCAGTGAACGGCACCATTGGTTTAAGGACGAGCCTTGATCATCCACACTATGGCATCATGTTCGTAACAAGTGTCATTAACAAACCAACAGCAGTGAACAGCTTTCTCTTCATCCCACAATTAAGCTCATCAACAAACTTTAAAAAAAAGGAAACGCAGTGTCCTCACATTCGATGGATCAAGGGAGACAGAGCAAGATCCAGGGGTCTCCCAGTCCCCCCAGGGGTATCTGTACACTGACTGGGGTCTCTCAGTCCCCTCCCTCAGGGAGATATCTGTACACTGACTGGGGTCTCCCAGTCCCCCCAGGGGTATCTGTACACTGACTGGGGTCTCCCAGTCCCCCCCAGGGGTATCTGTTCACTGACTGGGGTCTCTCAGTCCCCTCTCTCTCAGGAAGATATCTGTACACTGACTGGGGTCTCTCAGTCCCCTCTCTCTCAGGAAGATATCTGTACACTGACTGGGGTCTCTCAGTCCCCTCTCTCAGGGAAATATCTGTGGACTGATTGGGGTCTCTCAGTCCCTCTCTCTCAGGGAGATATCTGTACACTGACTGGTGTCTCTCAGTCCCCTCTCTCTCAGGGAGATATCTGTACACTGACTGGGGTCTCAGTCCCCTCCCTCAGGGAGATATCTGTACACTGACTGGGGTCTCTCAGTCCCCTCCCTCAGGGAGATATCTGTACACTGACTGGGGTCTCTCAGTCCCTCTCTCTCAGGGAAATATCTGTACACTGACTGGTGTCTCTCATTCCCACTCCCTCAGGGAGATATCTGTACACTGACTGGGGTCTCTCAGTCCCTCTCTCTCAGGGAGATATCTGTACACTGACTGGGGTCTCTCAGTCCCTCTCTCTCAGGGAGATATCTGTACACTGACTGGTGTCTCTCAGTCCCCTCCCTCAGGGAGATATCTATACACTGACTGGGGTCTCTCAGTCCCCTCCCTCAGGGAGATATCTGTAACACTGACTGGGGTCTCTCAGTCCCCTCCCTCAGGGAGATATCTGTACACTGACTGGGGTCTCTCAGTCCCCTCTCTCTCAGGGAGATATCTGTACACTGACTGGGGTCTCAGTCCCCTCCCTCAGGGAGATATCTGTACACTGACTGGGGTCTCTCAGTCCCCTCCCTCAGGGAGATATCTGTACACTGACTGGGGTCTCTCAGTCCCCTCTCTCAGGGAAATATCTGTACACTGACTGGTGTCTCTCAGTCCCTCTCCCTCAGGGAGATATCTGCATACTGACTGGGGTCTCTCAGTCCCCTCTCTCTCAGGGAGATATCTGTACACTGACTGGGGTCTCTCAGTCCCTCTCTCTCAGGGAGATATCTGTACACTGACTGGTGTCTCTCAGTCCCCTCCCTCAGGGAGATATCTATACACTGACTGGGGTCTCTCATTCCCCTCTCTCAGGGAGATATCTGTACACTGACTTGGGTCTCTCAGTCCCCTCCCTCAGGGAGATATCTGTACACTGACTGGGGTCTCTCAGTCCCTCTCTCTCAGGGAAATATCTGTACACTGACTGGTGTCTCTCATTCCCACTCCCTCAGGGAGATATCTGTACACTGACTGGGGTCTCTCAGTCCCTCTCTCTCAGGGAGATATCTGTACACTGACTGGGGTCTCTCAGTCCCTCTCTCTCAGGGAGATATCTGTACACTGACTGGTGTCTCTCAGTCCCCTCCCTCAGGGAGATATCTATACACTGACTGGGGTCTCTCAGTCCCCTCCCTCAGGGAGATATCTGTAACACTGACTGGGGTCTCTCAGTCCCCTCCCTCAGGGAGATATCTGTACACTGACTGGGGTCTCTCAGTCCCCTCTCTCTCAGGGAGATATCTGTACACTGACTGGGGTCTCAGTCCCCTCCCTCAGGGAGATATCTGTACACTGACTGGGGTCTCTCAGTCCCCTCCCTCAGGGAGATATCTGTACACTGACTGGGGTCTCTCAGTCCCCTCTCTCAGGGAAATATCTGTACACTGACTGGTGTCTGTCAGTCCCTCTCCCTCAGGGAGATATCTGCATACTGACTGGGGTCTCTCAGTCCCCTCTCTCTCAGGGAGATATCTGTACACTGACTGGGGTCTCTCAGTCCCTCTCTCTCAGGGAGATATCTGTACACTGACTGGTGTCTCTCAGTCCCCTCCCTCAGGGAGATATCTATACACTGACTGGGGTCTCTCATTCCCCTCTCTCAGGGAGATATCTGTACACTGACTTGGGTCTCTCAGTCCCCTCCCTCAGGGAGATATTTGTACACTGACTCGGGTCTCTCAGTCCCCTCTCTCTCAGGGAGATATCTACACTGACTGGAGTCTCTCAGTTCCCTCCCTCAGGGAGATATCTGTACACTGACTGGTGTCTCTCAGTCCCCTCTCTCTCAGGGAGATACCTGTACACTGACTGGGGTCTCTCAGTCCCCTATCCCTCAGGGAGATATCTGTACACTGACTGGGGTCTCTCAGTCCCCTCTCTCTCAGGGAGATATCTGTACACTTAATAGGAACTCTCAGTCCCCTCCCTCAGGGAGATATCTGTACACTGACTGGTGTCTCTCAGTCCCCTCTGTCTCAGGAAGATATCTGTACACTGACTGGGGTCTCTCAGTCCCCTCCGTCAGGGAGATATCTGTACACTGACTGGGGTCTCTCAGTCCCCTCCCTCAGGGGGACATCTGTACACTGACTGGGGTCTCTCAGTCCCTCTCTCTCAGGGAGATATCTGTACACTGACTGGGGTCTCTCAGTCCCTCTGTCTCAGGGAGATATCTGTACACTGACTGGGGTCTCTCAGTCCCCTCCCTCAGGGAGATATCTGTACACTGACTGGGGTCTCTCAGTCCCCTCTCTCAGGGAAATATCTGTACACTGACTGGTGTCTCTCAGTCCCTCTCCCTCAGGGAGATATCTGCATACTGACTGGGGTCTCTCAGTCCCCTCTCTCTCAGGGAGATACCTGTACACTGACTGGGGTCTCTCAGTCCCCTCTCCCTCAGGGAGATATCTGTACACTGACTGGGGTCTCTCAGTCCCTTCTCTCTCAAGGAGATATTTGTACACTTAATAGGAACTCTCAGTCCCCTCCCTCAGGGAGATATCTGTACACTGACTGGTGTCTCTCAGTCCCCTCTGTCTCAGGAAGATATCTGTACACTGACTGGGGTCTCTCAGTCCCCTCCGTCAGGGAGATATCTGTACACTGACTGGGGTCTCTCAGTCCCCTCCCTCAGGGGGACATCTGTACACTGACTGGGGTCTCTCAGTCCCTCTCTCTCAGGGAGATATCTGTACACTGACTGGGGTCTCTCAGTCCCTCTGTCTCAGGGAGATATCTGTACACTGACTGGTGTCTCTCAGTCCCCTCCCTCAGGGAGATATCTGTGCACTGACTGGGGTCTCTCAGTCCCCTCCGTCAGGGAGATATCTGTACACTGACTGGGGTCTCCCAGTCCCCTCCCTCAGGGGGATATCTGTACACTGACTGGGGTCTCTCAGTCCCCTCCCTCAGGGAGATATCTGTACACTGACTGGGGTCTCTCAGTCCCCGCCATCAGGGAGATATCTGTACACTGACTGGGGTCTCTCAGTCCCCTCCCTCAGGGGGATATCTGTACACTGACTGGGGTCTCTCAGACCCTCTCTCTCAGGGAGATATCTGTACACTGACTGGGGTCTCTTAGTCCCTCTCTCTCAGGGAGATATCTGTACACTGACTGGTGTCTCTCAGTCCCTCTCTCTCAGGGAGATATCTGTACACTGACTGGTGTCTCTCAGTCCCCTCCCTCAGGGAGATATCTGTACACTGACTGGGGTCTCTCATTCCCCTCTCTCAGGGAGATATCTGTACACTGACTTGGCTCTCTCAGTCCCCTCCCTCAGGGAGATATTTGTACACTGACTCGGGTCTCTCAGTCCCCTCCCTCAGGGAGATATCTGTAACACTGACTGGGATCTCTCAGTCCTCTCTCTCAGGAAGATATCTGTACACTGACTGGGGTCTCTCAGTCCCTCTCCCTCAGGGAGATATCTGTACACTGACTGGTGTCTCTCAGTCCCTCTCTCTCAGCAAGATATCTGTACACTGACTGGGATCTCTCAGTCCCTCTTTCTCAGGGAGATATCTGTACACTGACTGGGGTCTCTCAGTTCCCTCCCTCAGGGAGATATCTGTACACTGACTGGAGTCTCTCAGTCCCCTCCCTCTCTCTCAGGGAGATATCTGTACACTGACTGGAGTCTCTTAGTTCCCTCCCTCAGGGAGATATCTGTACACTGACTGGTGTCTCTCAGTCCCCTCTGTCTCAGGAAGATATCTGTACACTGACTGGGGTCTCTCAGTCCCCTCCCTCAGGGGGATATCTGTACACTGACTGGGGTCTCTCAGTCCCCTCTGTCTCAGGAAGATATCTGTACACTGACTGGTGTCTCTCAGTCCCCTCCCTCAGGGAGATATCTGTACACTGACTGGGGTCTCTCATTCCCCTCTCTCAGGGAGATATCTGTACACTGACTCGGGTCTCTCAGTCCCCTCCCTCAGGGAGATATTTGTACACTGACTCGGGTCTCTCAGTCCCCTCCCTCAGGGAGATATCTGTAACACTGACTGGGATCTCTCAGTCCTCTCTCTCAGGAAGATATCTGTACACTGACTGGGGTCTCTCAGTCCCCTCCCTCAGGGGGATATCAGTACACTGACTGGTGTCTCTCAGTCCCTCTCTCTCAGCAAGATATCTGTACACTGACTGGGATCTCTCAGTCCCTCTTTCTCAGGGAGATATCTGTACACTGACTGGGGTCTCTCAGTTCCCTCCCTCAGGGAGATATCTGTACACTGACTGGGGTCTCTCAGTCCCCTCTCTCTCAGGGAGATATCTGTACACTTAATAGGAACTCTCAGTCCCCTCCCTCAGGGAGATATCTGTACACTGACTGGTGTCTCTCAGTCCCCTCTGTCTCAGGAAGATATCTGTACACTGACTGGGGTCTCTCAGTCCCCTCCGTCAGGGAGATATCTGTACACTGACTGGGGTCTCTCAGTCCCCTCCCTCAGGGGGACATCTGTACACTGACTGGGGTCTCTCAGTCCCTCTCTCTCAGGGAGATATCTGTACACTGACTGGGGTCTCTCAGTCCCTCTGTCTCAGGGAGATATCTGTACACTGACTGGGGTCTCTCAGTCCCCTCCCTCAGGGAGATATCTGTACACTGACTGGGGTCTCTCAGTCCCCTCTCTCAGGGAAATATCTGTACACTGACTGGTGTCTCTCAGTCCCTCTCCCTCAGGGAGATATCTGCATACTGACTGGGGTCTCTCAGTCCCCTCTCTCTCAGGGAGATACCTGTACACTGACTGGGGTCTCTCAGTCCCCTCTCCCTCAGGGAGATATCTGTACACTGACTGGGGTCTCTCAGTCCCTTCTCTCTCAAGGAGATATTTGTACACTTAATAGGAACTCTCAGTCCCCTCCCTCAGGGAGATATCTGTACACTGACTGGTGTCTCTCAGTCCCCTCTGTCTCAGGAAGATATCTGTACACTGACTGGGGTCTCTCAGTCCCCTCCGTCAGGGAGATATCTGTACACTGACTGGGGTCTCTCAGTCCCCTCCCTCAGGGGGACATCTGTACACTGACTGGGGTCTCTCAGTCCCTCTCTCTCAGGGAGATATCTGTACACTGACTGGGGTCTCTCAGTCCCTCTGTCTCAGGGAGATATCTGTACACTGACTGGTGTCTCTCAGTCCCCTCCCTCAGGGAGATATCTGTGCACTGACTGGGGTCTCTCAGTCCCCTCCGTCAGGGAGATATCTGTACACTGACTGGGGTCTCCCAGTCCCCTCCCTCAGGGAGATATCTGTACACTGACTGGGGTCTCTCAGTCCCCGCCATCAGGGAGATATCTGTACACTGACTGGGGTCTCTCAGTCCCCTCCCTCAGGGGGATATCTGTACACTGACTGGGGTCTCTCAGACCCTCTCTCTCAGGGAGATATCTGTACACTGACTGGGGTCTCTTAGTCCCTCTCTCTCAGGGAGATATCTGTACACTGACTGGTGTCTCTCAGTCCCTCTCTCTCAGGGAGATATCTGTACACTGACTGGTGTCTCTCAGTCCCCTCCCTCAGGGAGATATCTGTACACTGACTGGGGTCTCTCATTCCCCTCTCTCAGGGAGATATCTGTACACTGACTTGGCTCTCTCAGTCCCCTCCCTCAGGGAGATATTTGTACACTGACTCGGGTCTCTCAGTCCCCTCCCTCAGGGAGATATCTGTAACACTGACTGGGATCTCTCAGTCCTCTCTCTCAGGAAGATATCTGTACACTGACTGGGGTCTCTCAGTCCCTCTCCCTCAGGGAGATATCTGTACACTGACTGGTGTCTCTCAGTCCCTCTCTCTCAGCAAGATATCTGTACACTGACTGGGATCTCTCAGTCCCTCTTTCTCAGGGAGATATCTGTACACTGACTGGGGTCTCTCAGTTCCCTCCCTCAGGGAGATATCTGTACACTGACTGGAGTCTCTCAGTCCCCTCCCTCTCTCTCAGGGAGATATCTGTACACTGACTGGAGTCTCTTAGTTCCCTCCCTCAGGGAGATATCTGTACACTGACTGGTGTCTCTCAGTCCCCTCTGTCTCAGGAAGATATCTGTACACTGACTGGGGTCTCTCAGTCCCCTCCCTCAGGGGGATATCTGTACACTGACTGGGGTCTCTCAGTCCCCTCTGTCTCAGGAAGATATCTGTACACTGACTGGTGTCTCTCAGTCCCCTCCCTCAGGGAGATATCTGTACACTGACTGGGGTCTCTCATTCCCCTCTCTCAGGGAGATATCTGTACACTGACTCGGGTCTCTCAGTCCCCTCCCTCAGGGAGATATTTGTACACTGACTCGGGTCTCTCAGTCCCCTCCCTCAGGGAGATATCTGTAACACTGACTGGGATCTCTCAGTCCTCTCTCTCAGGAAGATATCTGTACACTGACTGGGGTCTCTCAGTCCCCTCCCTCAGGGGGATATCAGTACACTGACTGGTGTCTCTCAGTCCCTCTCTCTCAGCAAGATATCTGTACACTGACTGGGATCTCTCAGTCCCTCTTTCTCAGGGAGATATCTGTACACTGACTGGGGTCTCTCAGTTCCCTCCCTCAGGGAGATATCTGTACACTGACTGGGGTCTCTCAGTCCCCTCTCTCTCAGGGAGATATCTGTACACTTAATAGGAACTCTCAGTCCCCTCCCTCAGGGAGATATCTGTACACTGACAGGTGTCTCTCAGTCCCCTCTGTCTCAGGAAGATATCTGTACACTGACTGGGGTCTCTCAGTCCCCTCCGTCAGGGAGATATCTGTACACTGACTGGGGTCTCTCAGTCCCCTCCCTCAGGGGGACATCTGTACACTGACTGGGGTCTCTCAGTCCCTCTCTCTCAGGGAGATATCTGTACACTGACTGGGGTCTCTCAGTCCCTCTGTCTCAGGGAGATATCTGTACACTGACTGGGGTCTCTCAGTCCCCTCCCTCAGGGAGATATCTGTACACTGACTGGGGTCTCTCAGTCCCCTCTCTCAGGGAAATATCTGTACACTGACTGGTGTCTCTCAGTCCCTCTCCCTCAGGGAGATATCTGCATACTGACTGGGGTCTCTCAGTCCCCTCTCTCTCAGGGAGATACCTGTACACTGACTGGGGTCTCTCAGTCCCCTCTCCCTCAGGGAGATATCTGTACACTGACTGGGGTCTCTCAGTCCCTTCTCTCTCAAGGAGATATTTGTACACTTAATAGGAACTCTCAGTCCCCTCCCTCAGGGAGATATCTGTACACTGACTGGTGTCTCTCAGTCCCCTCTGTCTCAGGAAGATATCTGTACACTGACTGGGGTCTCTCAGTCCCCTCCGTCAGGGAGATATCTGTACACTGACTGGGGTCTCTCAGTCCCCTCCCTCAGGGGGACATCTGTACACTGACTGGGGTCTCTCAGTCCCTCTCTCTCAGGGAGATATCTGTACACTGACTGGGGTCTCTCAGTCCCTCTGTCTCAGGGAGATATCTGTACACTGACTGGTGTCTCTCAGTCCCCTCCCTCAGGGAGATATCTGTGCACTGACTGGGGTCTCTCAGTCCCCTCCGTCAGGGAGATATCTGTACACTGACTGGGGTCTCCCAGTCCCCTCCCTCAGGGGGATATCTGTACACTGACTGGGGTCTCTCAGTCCCCTCCCTCAGGGAGATATCTGTACACTGACTGGGGTCTCTCAGTCCCCTCCATCAGGGAGATATCTGTACACTGACTGGGGTCTCTCAGTCCCCTCCCTCAGGGGGATATCTGTACACTGACTGGGGTCTCTCAGACCCTCTCTCTCAGGGAGATATCTGTACACTGACTGGGGTCTCTTAGTCCCTCTCTCTCAGGGAGATATCTGTACACTGACTGGTGTCTCTCAGTCCCTCTCTCTCAGGGAGATATCTGTACACTGACTGGTGTCTCTCAGTCCCCTCCCTCAGGGAGATATCTGTACACTGACTGGGGTCTCTCATTCCCCTCTCTCAGGGAGATATCTGTACACTGACTCGGCTCTCTCAGTCCCCTCCCTCAGGGAGATATTTGTACACTGACTCGGGTCTCTCAGTCCCCTCCCTCAGGGAGATATCTGTAACACTGACTGGGATCTCTCAGTCCTCTCTCTCAGGAAGATATCTGTACACTGACTGGGGTCTCTCAGTCCCTCTCCCTCAGGGAGATATCTGTACACTGACTGGTGTCTCTCAGTCCCTCTCTCTCAGCAAGATATCTGTACACTGACTGGGATCTCTCAGTCCCTCTTTCTCAGGGAGATATCTGTACACTGACTGGGGTCTCTCAGTTCCCTCCCTCAGGGAGATATCTGTACACTGACTGGAGTCTCTCAGTCCCCTCCCTCTCTCTCAGGGAGATATCTGTACACTGACTGGAGTCTCTCAGTTCCCTCCCTCAGGGAGATATCTGTACACTGACTGGTGTCTCTCAGTCCCCTCTGTCTCAGGAAGATATCTGTACACTGACTGGGGTCTCTCAGTCCCCTCCCTCAGGGGGATATCTGTACACTGACTGGGGTCTCTCAGTCCCCTCTGTCTCAGGAAGATATCTGTACACTGACTGGTGTCTCTCAGTCCCCTCCCTCAGGGAGATATCTGTACACTGACTGGGGTCTCTCATTCCCCTCTCTCAGGGAGATATCTGTACACTGACTCGGGTCTCTCAGTCCCCTCCCTCAGGGAGATATTTGTACACTGACTCGGGTCTCTCAGTCCCCTCCCTCAGGGAGATATCTGTAACACTGACTGGGATCTCTCAGTCCCTCTCTCTCAGCAAGATATCTGTACACTGACTGGGATCTCTCAGTCCCTCTTTCTCAGGGAGATATCTGTACACTGACTGGGGTCTCTCAGTTCCCTCCCTCAGGGAGATATCTGTACACTGACTGGGGTCTCTCAGTCCCCTCTCTCTCAGGGAGATATCTGTACACTGACTGGAGTCTCTCAGTTCCCTCCCTCAGGGAGATATCTGTACACTGACTGGTGTCTCTCAGTCCCCTCTGTCTCAGGAAGATATCTGTACACTGACTGGGGTCTCTCAGTCCCCTCCCTCAGGGAGATATCTGTACACTGACTGGGGTCTCTCAGTCCCCTCCCTCAGGGAGATATCTGTACACTGACTGGGGTCTCTCAGTCCCCTCCCTCAGGGGGATATCTGTACACTGACTGGGGTCTCTCAGTCCCCTCCCTCAGGGGGATATCTGTACACTGACTGGGGTCTCTCAGTCCCCTCCCTCAGGGGGATATCTGTACACTGACTGGGGTCTCTCAGTCCCCTCCCTCAGGGGGATATCTGTACACTGACTGGGTTCTCTCAGTCCCCTCCCTCAGGGGGATATCTGTACACTGACTGGGGTCTCTCAGTCCTCTCTCCCTCAGGGAGATATCTGTACACTGACTGGGATCTCTCAGTCCCCACCCTCAGGGAGATATCTGTACACTGACCGGAGTCTCTCAGTCCCTCTCTCTCAGGGGGATATCTATACACTGACTGGAGTCTCTCAGTCCCCTCCCTCTCAGGGAAATATCTGTGGACTGATTGGGGTCTCTCAGTCCCCTCTCTCTCAGGGAGATATCTGTACACTGACTGGGGTCTCAGTCCCCTCCCTCAGGGAGATATCTGTACACTGACTGGGGTCTCTCAGTCCCCACCCTCAGGGAGATATCTGTACACTGACTGGGGTCTCTCAGTCCCTCTCTCTCAGGGAGATATCTGTACACTGACTGGTGTCTCTCATTCCCACTCCCTCAGGGAGATATCTGTACACTGACTGGGGTCTCTCAGTCCCTTTCTCTCAGGGAGATATCTGTACACTGACTGGGGTCTCTCAGTCCCTCTCTCTCAGGGAGATATCTGTACACTGACTGGTGTCTCTCAGTCCCCTCCCTCAGGGAGATATCTGTACACTGACTGGGGTCTCTCATTCCCCTCTCTCAGGGAGATATCTGTACACTGACTTGGGTCTCTCAGTCCCCTCCCTCAGGGAGATATTTGTACACTGACTCGGGTCTCTCAGTCCCCTCTCTCTCAGGGAGATATCTACACTGACTGGAGTCTCTCAGTTCCCTCCCTCAGGGAGATATCTGTACACTGACTGGTGTCTCTCAGTCCCCTCTCTCTCAGGGAGATACCTGTACACTTACTGGGGACTCTCAGTCCCCTCTCCCTCAGGGAGATATCTGTACACTGACTGAGGTCTCTCAGTCCCCTCTCTCTCAGGGAGATATCTGTACACTTAATAGGAACTCTCAGTCCCCTCCCTCAGGGAGATATCTGTACACTGACTGGTGTCTCTCAGTCCCATCTGTCGCAGCAAGATATCTGTACACTGACTGGGGTCTCTCAGTCCCCTCCCTCAGGGAGATATCTGTACACTGACTGGGGTCTCTCAGTCCCCTCCCTCAGGGAGATATCTGTACACTGACTGGGGTCTCTCAGTCCCCTCTCTCTCAGGGAGATATCTGTACACTGACTGGGGTCTCAGTCCCCTCCCTCAGGGAGATATCTGTACACTGACTGGGGTCTCTCATTCCCCTCCCTCAGGGGGATATCTGTACACTGACTGGGGTCTCTCAGTCCCCTCCCTCAGGGAGATATCTGTACACTGACTGGGATCTCTCAGTCCCTCTTTCTCAGGGAGATATCTGTACACTGACTGGGGTCTCTCAGTTCCCTCCCTCAGGGAGATATCTGTACACTGACTGGAGTCTCTCAGTCCCCTCCCTCTCTCTCAGGGAGATATCTGTACACTGACTGGAGTCTCTTAGTTCCCTCCCTCAGGGAGATATCTGTACACTGACTGGTGTCTCTCAGTCCCCTCTGTCTCAGGAAGATATCTGTACACTGACTGGGGTCTCTCAGTCCCCTCCCTCAGGGGGATATCTGTACACTGACTGGGGTCTCTCAGTCCCCTCTGTCTCAGGAAGATATCTGTACACTGACTGGTGTCTCTCAGTCCCCTCCCTCAGGGAGATATCTGTACACTGACTGGGGTCTCTCATTCCCCTCTCTCAGGGAGATATCTGTACACTGACTCGGGTCTCTCAGTCCCCTCCCTCAGGGAGATATTTGTACACTGACTCGGGTCTCTCAGTCCCCTCCCTCAGGGAGATATCTGTAACACTGACTGGGATCTCTCAGTCCTCTCTCTCAGGAAGATATCTGTACACTGACTGGGGTCTCTCAGTCCCCTCCCTCAGGGGGATATCAGTACACTGACTGGTGTCTCTCAGTCCCTCTCTCTCAGCAAGATATCTGTACACTGACTGGGATCTCTCAGTCCCTCTTTCTCAGGGAGATATCTGTACACTGACTGGGGTCTCTCAGTTCCCTCCCTCAGGGAGATATCTGTACACTGACTGGGGTCTCTCAGTCCCCTCTCTCTCAGGGAGATATCTGTACACTTAATAGGAACTCTCAGTCCCCTCCCTCAGGGAGATATCTGTACACTGACAGGTGTCTCTCAGTCCCCTCTGTCTCAGGAAGATATCTGTACACTGACTGGGGTCTCTCAGTCCCCTCCGTCAGGGAGATATCTGTACACTGACTGGGGTCTCTCAGTCCCCTCCCTCAGGGGGACATCTGTACACTGACTGGGGTCTCTCAGTCCCTCTCTCTCAGGGAGATATCTGTACACTGACTGGGGTCTCTCAGTCCCTCTGTCTCAGGGAGATATCTGTACACTGACTGGGGTCTCTCAGTCCCCTCCCTCAGGGAGATATCTGTACACTGACTGGGGTCTCTCAGTCCCCTCTCTCAGGGAAATATCTGTACACTGACTGGTGTCTCTCAGTCCCTCTCCCTCAGGGAGATATCTGCATACTGACTGGGGTCTCTCAGTCCCCTCTCTCTCAGGGAGATACCTGTACACTGACTGGGGTCTCTCAGTCCCCTCTCCCTCAGGGAGATATCTGTACACTGACTGGGGTCTCTCAGTCCCTTCTCTCTCAAGGAGATATTTGTACACTTAATAGGAACTCTCAGTCCCCTCCCTCAGGGAGATATCTGTACACTGACTGGTGTCTCTCAGTCCCCTCTGTCTCAGGAAGATATCTGTACACTGACTGGGGTCTCTCAGTCCCCTCCGTCAGGGAGATATCTGTACACTGACTGGGGTCTCTCAGTCCCCTCCCTCAGGGGGACATCTGTACACTGACTGGGGTCTCTCAGTCCCTCTCTCTCAGGGAGATATCTGTACACTGACTGGGGTCTCTCAGTCCCTCTGTCTCAGGGAGATATCTGTACACTGACTGGTGTCTCTCAGTCCCCTCCCTCAGGGAGATATCTGTGCACTGACTGGGGTCTCTCAGTCCCCTCCGTCAGGGAGATATCTGTACACTGACTGGGGTCTCCCAGTCCCCTCCCTCAGGGGGATATCTGTACACTGACTGGGGTCTCTCAGTCCCCTCCCTCAGGGAGATATCTGTACACTGACTGGGGTCTCTCAGTCCCCTCCATCAGGGAGATATCTGTACACTGACTGGGGTCTCTCAGTCCCCTCCCTCAGGGGGATATCTGTACACTGACTGGGGTCTCTCAGACCCTCTCTCTCAGGGAGATATCTGTACACTGACTGGGGTCTCTTAGTCCCTCTCTCTCAGGGAGATATCTGTACACTGACTGGTGTCTCTCAGTCCCTCTCTCTCAGGGAGATATCTGTACACTGACTGGTGTCTCTCAGTCCCCTCCCTCAGGGAGATATCTGTACACTGACTGGGGTCTCTCATTCCCCTCTCTCAGGGAGATATCTGTACACTGACTCGGCTCTCTCAGTCCCCTCCCTCAGGGAGATATTTGTACACTGACTCGGGTCTCTCAGTCCCCTCCCTCAGGGAGATATCTGTAACACTGACTGGGATCTCTCAGTCCTCTCTCTCAGGAAGATATCTGTACACTGACTGGGGTCTCTCAGTCCCTCTCCCTCAGGGAGATATCTGTACACTGACTGGTGTCTCTCAGTCCCTCTCTCTCAGCAAGATATCTGTACACTGACTGGGATCTCTCAGTCCCTCTTTCTCAGGGAGATATCTGTACACTGACTGGGGTCTCTCAGTTCCCTCCCTCAGGGAGATATCTGTACACTGACTGGAGTCTCTCAGTCCCCTCCCTCTCTCTCAGGGAGATATCTGTACACTGACTGGAGTCTCTCAGTTCCCTCCCTCAGGGAGATATCTGTACACTGACTGGTGTCTCTCAGTCCCCTCTGTCTCAGGAAGATATCTGTACACTGACTGGGGTCTCTCAGTCCCCTCCCTCAGGGGGATATCTGTACACTGACTGGGGTCTCTCAGTCCCCTCTGTCTCAGGAAGATATCTGTACACTGACTGGTGTCTCTCAGTCCCCTCCCTCAGGGAGATATCTGTACACTGACTGGGGTCTCTCATTCCCCTCTCTCAGGGAGATATCTGTACACTGACTCGGGTCTCTCAGTCCCCTCCCTCAGGGAGATATTTGTACACTGACTCGGGTCTCTCAGTCCCCTCCCTCAGGGAGATATCTGTAACACTGACTGGGATCTCTCAGTCCCTCTCTCTCAGCAAGATATCTGTACACTGACTGGGATCTCTCAGTCCCTCTTTCTCAGGGAGATATCTGTACACTGACTGGGGTCTCTCAGTTCCCTCCCTCAGGGAGATATCTGTACACTGACTGGGGTCTCTCAGTCCCCTCTCTCTCAGGGAGATATCTGTACACTGACTGGAGTCTCTCAGTTCCCTCCCTCAGGGAGATATCTGTACACTGACTGGTGTCTCTCAGTCCCCTCTGTCTCAGGAAGATATCTGTACACTGACTGGGGTCTCTCAGTCCCCTCCCTCAGGGAGATATCTGTACACTGACTGGGGTCTCTCAGTCCCCTCCCTCAGGGAGATATCTGTACACTGACTGGGGTCTCTCAGTCCCCTCCCTCAGGGGGATATCTGTACACTGACTGGGGTCTCTCAGTCCCCTCCCTCAGGGGGATATCTGTACACTGACTGGGGTCTCTCAGTCCCCTCCCTCAGGGGGATATCTGTACACTGACTGGGGTCTCTCAGTCCCCTCCCTCAGGGGGATCTCTGTACACTGACTGGGTTCTCTCAGTCCCCTCCCTCAGGGGGATATCTGTACACTGACTGGGGTCTCTCAGTCCTCTCTCCCTCAGGGAGATATCTGTACACTGACTGGGATCTCTCAGTCCCCACCCTCAGGGAGATATCTGTACACTGACCGGAGTCTCTCAGTCCCTCTCTCTCAGGGGGATATCTATACACTGACTGGAGTCTCTCAGTCCCCTCCCTCTCAGGGAAATATCTGTGGACTGATTGGGGTCTCTCAGTCCCCTCTCTCTCAGGGAGATATCTGTACACTGACTGGGGTCTCAGTCCCCTCCCTCAGGGAGATATCTGTACACTGACTGGGGTCTCTCAGTCCCCTCCCTCAGGGAGATATCTGTACACTGACTGGGGTCTCTCAGTCCCTCTCTCTCAGGGAGATATCTGTACACTGACTGGTGTCTCTCATTCCCACTCCCTCAGGGAGATATCTGTACACTGACTGGGGTCTCTCAGTCCCTTTCTCTCAGGGAGATATCTGTACACTGACTGGGGTCTCTCAGTCCCTCTCTCTCAGGGAGATATCTGTACACTGACTGGTGTCTCTCAGTCCCCTCCCTCAGGGAGATATCTGTACACTGACTGGGGTCTCTCATTCCCCTCTCTGAGGGAGATATCTGTACACTGACTTGGGTCTCTCAGACCCCTCCCTCAGGGAGATATTTGTACACTGACTCGGGTCTCTCAGTCCCCTCTCTCTCAGGGAGATATCTACACTGACTGGAGTCTCTCAGTTCCCTCCCTCAGGGAGATATCTGTACACTGACTGGTGTCTCTCAGTCCCCTCTCTCTCAGGGAGATACCTGTACACTGACTGGGGACTCTCAGTCCCCTCTCCCTCAGGGAGATATCTGTACACTGACTGAGGTCTCTCAGTCCCCTCTCTCTCAGGGAGATATCTGTACACTTAATAGGAACTCTCAGTCCCCTCCCTCAGGGAGATATCTGTACACTGACTGGTGTCTCTCAGTCCCATCTGTCGCAGGAAGATATCTGTACACTGACTGGGGTCTCTCAGTCCCCTCCCTCAGGGAGATATCTGTACACTGACTGGGGTCTCTCAGTCCCCTCCCTCAGGGAGATATCTGTACACTGACTGGGGTCTCTCAGTCCCCTCTCTCTCAGGGAGATATCTGTACACTGACTGGGGTCTCAGTCCCCTCCCTCAGGGAGATATCTGTACACTGACTGGGGTCTCTCATTCCCCTCCCTCAGGGGGATATCTGTACACTGACTGGGGTCTCTCAGTCCCCTCCCTCAGGGAGATATCTGTACACTGACTGGGGTCTCTCAGTCCCCTCCGTCAGGGAGATATCTGTACACTGACTGGGGTCTCTCAGTCCCCTCCCTCAGGGGGATATCTGTACACTGACTGGGGTCTCTCAGACCCTCTCTCTCAGGGAGATATCTGTACACTGACTGGGGTCTCTTAGTCCCTCTCTCTCAGGGAGATATCTGTACACTGACTGGTGTCTCTCAGTCCCTCTCTCTCAGGGAGATATCTGTACACTGACTGGTGTCTCTCAGTCCCCTCCCTCAGGGAGATATCTGTACACTGACTGGGGTCTCTCATTCCCCTCTCTCAGGGAGATATCTGTACACTGACTCGGCTCTCTCAGTCCCCTCCCTCAGGGAGATATTTGTACACTGACTCGGGTCTCTCAGTCCCCTCCCTCAGGGAGATATCTGTAACACTGACTGGGATCTCTCAGTCCTCTCTCTCAGGAAGATATCTGTACACTGACTGGGGTCTCTCAGTCCCTCTCCCTCAGGGAGATATCTGTACACTGACTGGTGTCTCTCAGTCCCTCTCTCTCAGCAAGATATCTGTACACTGACTGGGATCTCTCAGTCCCTCTTTCTCAGGGAGATATCTGTACACTGACTGGGGTCTCTCAGTTCCCTCCCTCAGGGAGATATCTGTACACTGACTGGGGTCTCTCAGTCCCCTCCCTCTCTCTCAGGGAGATATCTGTACACTGACTGGAGTCTCTCAGTTCCCTCCCTCAGGGAGATATCTGTACACTGACTGGTGTCTCTCAGTCCCCTCTGTCTCAGGAAGATATCTGTACACTGACTGGGGTCTCTCAGTCCCCTCCCTCAGGGGGATATCTGTACACTGACTGGGGTCTCTCAGTCCCTCTCTCTCAGGGAGATATCTGTACACTGACTGGGGTCTCTCAGTCCCCTCCCTCAGGGGGATATCTGTACACTGACTGGGGTCTCTCAGTCCCCTCTGTCTCAGGAAGATATATGTACACTGACTGGTGTCTCTCAGTCCCCTCCCTCAGGGAGATATCTGTACACTGACTGGGGTCTCTCATTCCCCTCTCTCAGGGAGATATCTGTACACTGACTCGGGTCTCTCAGTCCCCTCCCTCAGGGAGATATTTGTACACTGACTCGGGTCTCTCAGTCCCCTCCCTCAGGGAGATATCTGTAACACTGACTGGGATCTCTCAGTCCTCTCTCTCAGGAAGATATCTGTACACTGACTGGGGTCTCTCAGTCCCCTCCCTCAGGGGGATATCAGTACACTGACTGGTGTCTCTCAGTCCCTCTCTCTCAGCAAAATATCTGTACACTGACTGGGATCTCTCAGTCCCTCTTTCTCAGGGAGATATCTGTACACTGACTGGGGTCTCTCAGTTCCCTCCCTCAGGGAGATATCTGTACACTGACTGGTGTCTCTCAGTCCCCTCTCTCTCAGGGAAATATCTGTACACTGACTGGAGTCTCTCAGTTCCCTCCCTCAGGGAGATATCTGTACACTGACTGGTGTCTCTCAGTCCCCTCTGTCTCAGGAAGATATCTGTACACTGACTGGGGTCTCTCAGTCCCCTCCCTCAGGGAGATATCTGTACACTGACTGGGGTCTCTCAGTCCCCTCCCTCAGGGAGATATCTGTACACTGACTGGGGTCTCTCAGTCCCCTCCCTCAGGGGGATATCTGTACACTGACTGGGGTCTCTCAGTCCCCTCCCTCAGGGGGATATCTGTACACTGACTGGGGTCTCTCAGTCCCCTCCCTCAGGGGGATATCTGTACACTGACTGGGGTCTCTCAGTCCCCTCCCTCAGGGGGATATCTGTACACTGACTGGGTTCTCTCAGTCCCCTCCCTCAGGGGGATATCTGTACACTGACTGGGGTCTCTCAGTCCTCTCTCCCTCAGGGAGATATCTGTACACTGACTGGGATCTCTCAGTCCCCACCCTCAGGGAGATATCTGTACACTGACCGGAGTCTCTCAGTCCCTCTCTCTCAGGGGGATATCTATACACTGACTGGAGTCTCTCAGTCCCCTCCCTCTCACGGAAATATCTGTACACTGACTGGGGTCTCTCAGTCCCTCTCTCTCAGGGGGATATCTGTATACTGACTGGGGTCTCTCAGTCCCTCTCTCTCAGGGGGATATCTGTATACTGACTGGGGTCTCTCAGTCCCTCTCTCTCAGGGAGATATCTGTACACTGACTGGAGTCTCTCAGTCCCCTCCCTCTCAGGGAGATATCTCTACACTGACTGGGGTCTCTCAGTCCCTCTCTCTCAGGGAGATATCTGTACACTGACTGGGCTCTCTCAGTCCCCTCCCTCTCAGGGAGATATCTCTACACTGACTGGGGTCTCTCAGTCCCTCTCTCTCAGGGAGATATCTGTACACTGACTGGGCTCTCTCAGTCCCCTCCCTCTCAGGGAGATATCTCTACACTGACTGGGGTCTCTCAGACCCCTCTCTCTCAGGGGGATATCTGTATACTGACTGGGGTCTCTCAGTCCCTCTCTCTCAGGGGGATATCTGTATACTGACTGGGGTCTCTCAGTCCCTCTCTCTCAGGGAGATATCTGTACACTGACTGGAGTCTCTCAGTCCCCTCCCTCTCAGGGAGATATCTCTACACTGACTGGGGTCTCTCAGTCCCTCTCTCTCAGGGAGATATCTGTACACTGACTGGGCTCTCTCAGTCCCCTCCCTCTCAGGGAGATATCTCTACACTGACTGGGGTCTCTCAGTCCCTCTCTCTCAGGGAGATATCTGTACACTGACTGGGCTCTCTCAGTCCCCTCCCTCTCAGGGAGATATCTCTACACTGACTGGGGTCCCTCAGACCCCTCTCCCTCAGGGGAATCTCTCTGCAGTGATGGGACTCTTTCAATCGGCCTTGCAGGGCAAACATCTCACAGTCAGCGTACAGACATCCAACTGAAAGTGAGACTGCAACACTAGTCTGAGTTAAAGTTACTCACAATCGGAATCATCCTGGTCTTCCAGTTCATCGCGAGCTATCAGTTCTCGTGCCCGCTTTATGTGAAAACCTTCATCGTAAATCTGCTTCCGCCTGAGCTCAAACTGACGTCTCTTTTCTTTGGAGAAGAGAGGAAAAATGGGAGATAAATTCCTGAGGGAATAAAACAGGGCAAACACACAACTAAAACATGTGAATCACTGAACCACTCCAGGGTCTTTTAAATATATTTTCTATTCTTTTTTCCCCGAGTGACTATCAACGTCAGGATAAAGGTCACTTTCCAATTGAGGCACCCAGTGTCAGCATCAAACACTCCCAGGGCAGGCACAGCACGGGTTAGATACAGAGTAAAGCTCCCTCTACACTGTCCCATCAAACACTCCCAGGGCAGGTACAGCACGGGTTAGATACAGAGTAAAGCTCCCTCTACACTGTCCCGTCAAACACTCCCAGGGCAGGTACAGCACATGTTAGATACAGAGTAAAGCTCCCTCTACACTGTCCCGTCAAACATTCCCAGGGCAGGTACAGCACGGGTTAGATACAGAGTAAAGCTCCCTCTACACTGTCCCATCAAACACTCCCAGGACAAGTACAGCACGGATTAGATACAGAGTAAAGCTCCCTCTGCAATGTCCCATCAAACACTCCCAGGTAGAAACCCCACAGGTTAGATACAGAGTAAAGATCCCTCTACACTGTCCCACCAAACACTCCCAGGGCAGGTACAGCACGGGTTAGATACAGAGTAAAGCTCCCTCTACACTGTCCCGTCAAACACTCCCAGGGCAGGTACAGCACATGTTAGATACAGAGTAAAGCTCCCTCTACACTGTCCCGTCAAACATTCCCAGGGCAGGTACAGCACGGGTTAGATACAGAGTAAAGCTCCCTCTACACTGTCCCATCAAACACTCCCAGGACAAGTACAGCACGGATTAGATACAGAGTAAAGCTCCCTCTGCAATGTCCCATCAAACACTCCCAGGTAGAAACCCCACAGGTTAGATACAGAGTAAAGATCCCTCTACACTGTCCCACCAAACACTCCCAGGGCAGGTACAGCACGGGTTAGATACAGAGTAAAGCTCCCTCTACACTGTCCCGTCAAACACTCCCAGGGCAGGTACAGCACATGTTAGATACAGAGTAAAGCTCCCTCTACACTGTCCCGTCAAACATTCCCAGGGCAGGTACAGCACGGGTTAGATACAGAGTAAAGCTCCCTCTACACTGTCCCATCAAACACTCCCAGGACAAGTACAGCACGGATTAGATACAGAGTAAAGCTCCCTCTGTAATGTCCCATCAAACACTCCCAGGTAGAAACCCCACAGGTTAGATACAGAGTAAAGATCCCTCTACACTGTCCCACCAAACACTCCCAGGGCAGGTACAGCACGGGTTAGATACAGAGTAAAGCTCCCTCTACACTGTCCCGTCAAACATTCCCAGGGCAGGTACAGCACGGGTTAGATACAGAGTAAAGCTCCCTCTACACTGTCCCATCAAACACTCCCAGGGCAGGTACAGCACGGGTTAGATACAGAGTAAAGCTCCCTCTACACTGTCCCGTCAAACACTCCCAGGGCAGGTACAGCACGGGTTAGATACAGAGTAAAGCTCCCTCTACACTGTCCCGTCAAACACTCCCAGGACAGGTACAGCACGGGTTAGATACAGAGTAAAGCTCCCTCTACACTGTCCCGTCAAACACTCCCAGGGCAGGTACAGCACGGGTTAGATACAGAGTAAAGCTCCCTCTACACTGTCCCATCAAACACTCCCAGGACAGGTACAGCACGGGTTAGATACAGAGTAAAGTTTCCTCTACACTGTCCCATCAAACACTCCCAGGGCAGGTACAGCACGGGTTAGATACAGAGTAAAGCTCCCTCTACACTGTCCCATCAAACACTCCCAGGGCAGGTACAGCACGGGTTAGATACAGAGTAAAGCTCCCTCTACACTGTCCCATCAAACACTCCCAGGGCAGGTACAGCACGGGTTAGATACAGAGTAAAGCTCCCTCTACACTGTCCCGTCAAACACTCCCAGGTCAGGTACAGCACGGGTTAGATACAGAGTAAAGCTCCCTCTACACTGTCCCATCAAACACTCCCAGGGCAGGTACAGGGTTAGATACAGAGTAAAGCGCCCTCTACACTGTCCCATCAAACACTCCCAGGGCAGGTACAGCACATTTTACTCTGTATCTAACCCGTGCTGTACCTGATCACAGTCCTCAAGTGTCAGCCTGGATTATGTGCTCCAGTCTCTGAAGTGGGCTTAATCCTTCCACCTTCTCACTCGGAAGGCAAGAGTGTTACCCACTGAGCAAAGTTCACCGTTATTTCCTGTCGCCAAACTAGTCAATAGAAGTCCAGCTCAGAGGGTGCCGACCACAAGGCAACCAAACCGGGGCTAAAAGGGTTAAATTAATTTATGCACAGACGAGGCTTGTATTCCCTCGAGTATAGAAGATTAAGGGGTGATCTAATCGAGGTGTTTAAGACGTTTAAAGGATTTGATAGGGTCGAAAGAGAGAAACTATTTCCTCTGGTGGGGGGAGTCCAGAACAAGGGGGAATAACCTTAAAATTAGAGCCAGGCCGTTCAGGGGTGATGTCAGGAAGCACTTCTTCACACAAAGGGGAGTGGAAATCTGGAACTCTGTGGAGGCTGGGGGTCAACTGAAAATTTCAAAACTGAGATCGATCGATTTTTGTTTGGTGAGGGTATTAAGGGTGATGGAACCAAGGCGGGGAGATGGAGTTAAGATACAGATCAGCCCATGATCTAATTGAATGGCGGCACAGGCTCGAGGGGCTGAATGGCCTCCTCCTGTTCCTACGTTCCTACGTGCAACGACAGTGTAGTGGATTTGCTCACCTTTCTCATCTAGTGGAAGTTCATCTTCGTCACGATCGATGAGTCTAATCCCTGGTGCCTGTCGTTTGCCTTTGTTTGTGGTATTCAAAGCACCCATCCTAAACCAGGCACAGACAGTTACCATCG